>NW_027412698.1:4458471-4664713 GCF_025532065.1 Leptinotarsa decemlineata
ATATATATATATATATATATATATAGAGGAGAAGGTAATCGTTGCTGACTAGTTAGGAATGGAACTAACAAATAATGGGGCTGAGCAGCAAATGAAAGAGTACTCTTTAAAGTTTGTCCAAGCTTTCGGAAATTTAATAAATTGTTTCCATCATCAGGGATGCTACAATATGATGGTGTAAGTAATATTAATATATAATTATGAGTGGTTAGACTTACAACTTTTTGAGGATGTTTCATACGGTGGTCATGTAAAATATTGGACACAACATGATGGATGAACATTGATACAATACATTTATAAAACTGGTTAAAGGATGTCTAATATTGGATAAAATATTTGTGAAAAACGTTACAGTTTAAAATTATTTTGAAGGAAGAATAATGTCACATGTCGAAATTTCACAAAACATTAATTTGGAGGGATTGACAGATAGTTGACATGACATATGTCAGTGGTTCTAGTGATAAAGGCTGTTACCAACTTTGACTTGTAAAGAATTGTTATGGAAATTTCTACCTGTGCAGCTTTATTCTTTTTTTATTTTTTTTTAAAAGTGAATATAGGATAATAACAATTGGATTGAAATATATAATACATTATTCTATTAATGAATTCATTGAAACATTGTTATATGGATTTTTTATCTAACGTCAAAAGATAGGAATATATCTCACTAAGATGATTAATGTCAGTTTTTTTGTTGATGCAATTTTCATTTTCAGCAATGAATGCCATTTCAAGAAAGGATCTTTTTGTTAAATGTGTTTCACTAGCTAAGACCTTAGTGGCATCAAAATTCATATGGTGGTCAAATTTATTGACATGTTCAGCTAAAGCACATCTTTCAGGATGGTGTCTACAGTCACTTTTGTGAGAAGTTATTCTGGAACTTAAAGTTCTTGACGTTTGACCAACATAGATTTTGTTGCAAGATTGACATGGAATACTATATATTACATTTATTCGAGAAGTAAGGAGGGGTTTATCTTTAACTCTGGTGTGTAAAGTTCTTATCGTGAGCACTGCTTTAGTGGCTATTTTAATATTTGGTAATTCATTGAAAATTCTAGAGAGTTTGGGAGTGATCTCCTTAATGAAGGGTAAAGTACTATAAAAAACTGGAGTTGGAGCAATATTAATTCCATTGTTATCAATTATATTTGGGTTTGGTGAGGTTATATTAATGTCTGATATGGATGAGGAATTAAACAAAATATTTTTTAACATACTCAAAGGATATGAATTATCCAGGAAAAGTTTAAGTAAAATATCAAGATTTTTTTTATGGAATTGGATGTCAGAGATTTTCAACACTCTATTTTTCATTTGTTTAACTAGATTCACTTTCATCGAGTATTTGTGATATGACCAGTAGTTGATATATCTTCCTGAACTACAAGGTTTTCTGTACCAATCTATCACAATATTATTATTGGTAGTTCTTATGAACCTTGTGTCAAGAAATGGCACGGAGTGGTCAGTGTCTTCTGCTTCCATAGTGAATTGAATGTAAGGATCATAGCTGTTAAGTGTGTCAAGAATCTCTTCAGTACAATCCATTGGTAATGCAACGATGATATCATCAACGTATTTTTTTAAAAAATGAGGTTTAAAAGATAAGACAGGTAATACTGTGTCTAAAAGGTCATCCATAACATATGCAGCTAGGATTGGTGAAATTGAAGCACCCATTGGTGTACCAAATGTTTGTTTATAAATTTTGTTATCGAATGAAAAATAAGTATTGTCAAATAGGAATTGAATAAGGTTAATGAAATTGTCTTCTGAGAGAGTACAATGCAATTTAATATTGTTCCATTGCTTGTGGATTGCTCTTATACACGCATCCTCATATACATTGCTGAACAGGGATACCACGTCCAAACTGGCTAGAATGTAATTAGGTGGTAATGAGGTGTTGTTAAATTTATTTGTTACCTCGAATGAATCTTTTATGTAGTATTCATTGTCAAAGTCATATGCCTTCGTCAAGATATTCGTTAACAGTGCAGCAATTTTTTCGGTAGGAGATCCTATCGAGGCTACAATTGGTCTTACTGAAAGTGTCGGTTTATGTACCTTGGGTAGAGCATAGAACATAGAATATATATATATATATTATTTTAATGTTTTTATCATCTGACAATTCTTTCCTGTTTTGTATTTATAACCAATTAATATAGAATAAATTAGGGAAAACTGTTTTTTATTTCTATTCTACTGTATTGTTGTGAAAATATTTTATAGAAACATGACTGTATGGTTTGCATAATTTTAATTTCATTTAATTATCATGACTTCCTGCTCATTTTAAGCAGTTAGGATTTATGTACTATTATATTTAGGAGCTTTGTCAATAAGAATTCTATTCTTCAGATAATAAAGCATGCTTTGATTTGATTTGAATGGTTTGATATCGTCAAATCATTTTCACCTAGTCTGAACGACCTTTCATATTCAGCATACCGTTTTGAGAAATTTCGCCCACATTGTCTCACATAAACACTATTACACTCCGGACACTTGAGCTTATAAACTGCAGATTTCTTTAATTTTTCCACTTCTTGATTTCTGAATTTACGGCTTTGTTTTCTGACTAACTTCCTGATTGTGTCTGAGTTGAAACCATTATTATGGCGCATCTGTATAATTATTTTAAATTCCCTAGCTGGATTGTTGCCAGACAAAGGTAGTGAGAATGTTCTTTGCAACAGAGCAGACATTACCATTCCAAGTAATTCTTTCCATCCAGACAGTCATAAATTAGCAGCCTACTATTCAGCGTTGCACAGAGCATTCTCAGTACCCTTGTCTGCTAATAATCTAGCTAGGGAATTTAAAATAATTATACAGATGGGCCATAATAATGGTTTCAACGCAGACACAATCCAGAAGATAGTCAGAAAACAAAGCCGTAAATTCACTTACAGATCAATATACCCCCAGATCAAGCAATCAGAAATCAAGAAGTGGACAAGTTAAAGAAATTTGGAATTTATAAGCTCAAGTTTCCCGAGTGTAATAGTGTTTATGTGAGACAATGTGGTCGAAATTTCTCAAAACAATATGTTGAACATGAAAGGTCCTTCAGACTAGGTAACAACAATTTGACATTTTCAAACCATTCCTTGTGATGCAGAAATTTTGCACTATGCAAGGAAGGATTTGGAATCCTTGGAAATTCATAAGCATGAGCATTGCGGGTGCAACCTGTTGAATGATCAAATCGATCTAGTTTACTCACCAGTTTTCAAATTAGCACATCCACATTGTCACAGACAGACAAAATTCAGGCACCCAAATACGTTGGCTTCCCACCATCAATAAAGGACATATTAGGAGATGAATGTGATATTAATAATCTATTAGCTTTCCTCAGAAATACCAATTTGTTACATACTCTCTAAATTTTTTTTTCCATGTAATATATCGACAAGTCGCTAATGACCCTAGAGGTCGATGCGACTGTAAATAAATAAATAAATGAAAAAAAATAAGTTGAGTACCTCTGTTATTACCTACAGTGGTGTTATATAAAGGCTAATGTAATTAATTATTTTTAGTTTAATGTATAAGTTTGAAAATGTCCTTTTAGGACGAAACTTTAGTTACAAATAAAAGTGGTAAAAAACATGAAAGTTTAATTTTTAATTTTTCATAATTTAATCTCACCAATTTATTGTATCATAGTTAATCCATCGATTTATGAATAAACTCTCTGAGAATCGCACTTGTTGACTAAACAATTCTCTTCATCTTTCTACTGAAAGCAACCATGTATTTTCCGTGCATGAAAGAGGACAAACTTTTAGATTGCAAGTGTCAGTTGCGGCATAGCGAAATTGGATGAGGTCTTCTGTGGAGGTTATTCTGAAATCTTTTTGTTCCAAAGTCTTTTTTTGTTTCAGTACCGATTACCTTTTGTTTCATTTCATGTATTTGAAATTTCACTGAGATGAATTTTCGAATAACGTTGAGGTTTTTCATGCCTCATTTTCCTGAAAATTATTCTACTTATTGCCAAGTGGACATCTGCATACTGAACCTCCAGTAATTAAATATTATACTATTCTACTGCTCAAGACTGCCTAAAATATTCTTGATTATGATAGAATTCTTCTTGTTCTTTAGAGGGACTGTCGAATTTAGTATGTGATTAGCAAGATACTAAAGATTTGTGAGCTCCTTCTGAATTCTACGATAAAAATATCTGTAGCGATTATTGACTCATTGAATGAATAAATTCATTTCAGTTTTGAAAATATGGACCCTTTTTTATTGTTTTTTTTTTCATTTCAGACCAGAAATCAGTCTTGCATGGACAGTTGTATGTTTAGGCCAATAAGAAGTGCTGACATTCCAAATGTGTCTGCTACGGATATGGATTATGGATAAATTTGAGTGGAAACACCTGGGAACACTCGTTGAATGCAGCTTGAGGGAGTCAGTTACATACCCATAATAATAGAAGTGGTTCGGAGAACATTGACGAACAAATGGTAAGATTCCAACATTTTTCTTTCTGAAAGAATATGAAACAATAATTATTTCTTAGCAAGCAAAAATTTTTTGAGTTCAAATTAGAATTCTGCATATGAATCATCCTACTGTATATAAAATCACACACAATTAAAATTGAACCATCATCTCTCGTTTCAACTCGAAATAAAATTGAGTATTTTCTCTGTATGAACTTTGGTTGTTTCCATGTGTTTAAACTTCATGAGTGTTATATGCTTCAGATTTCATAATGTATCAAGAAAAACATCAATTTCTTTGCTGATTTCATATTCATAACCTCTACTTTCATAAGTAATACTTTCACTTGTTTTGCAATTGTAATTAAATTTGATTTGAAAGGGTTATATTTTCAGGAGTGATTAATTTTTGGGAAAGAAAGTTTTTGGCTTTCTACTACTCCATCTGATACAAAAAAAAAATGGATGAGAGAATCTTCCAAAGAAAGGAAGGAAGTAATCAATTTGAAAATCTGTACCTCAGAGGGATACAACACTATGTCCATTTTCATAACTTTACAGGAGAGGAGTTTTAAACTTTTTTTCAACAAAAAGTGTTATTGGCACATCTATTTATTTGAGATGTTGAAACAATATTCTACCAGAACATTCTTTTTATTGTTATTTACATCATGTAGTTGTTATAAAATAAAAAAAAAACTTTTTTTACGGTTTTTTTTTTACTTTTTAATGGACATGGTGTTGTATCCCTCTAATAAAGTTATTGTACTGTAAGACCTAATGTGGGATATTCAATAACAACCACAATACTACTACATGGATCAATAAGTCCCGAGACTAACCCAGAGATGGCGCTCTTAGTAAACCAGTAACCACGTCTTTCTAGAGTACTAACCTTTGCTTGAAACGTGTCGAAATTTTAAGTCGATCGGACCAGAAACAGCTGAGTTATCGAGGTTAGAGTAAAGTCGTTTTGTAGTTTGTTTAAAAAATGGAAAAAACCGAGTTTCGTGTTCTGATAAAACATTGTTTTTTAATGGGTAAAAACACCGTGCAAGCGAAAGAATGGATTGAAAAATGTTACCCGGACTCTTGTCCATCAAAAGCAACGATTTGTCGGTGGTTTGCCGAGTTTAAACGTGGTCGTACCGACACAAATGACGCAGAACGCTCGGGTAGACCTGTGGAAGCTGTTACACCGGAAAATGTGAGTGAAGTGACAAAAATTGTAATGAAAGATCGTAAAGTGAAGCTCCGTGAGATTGCTGAGATGACGCAGATATAATATGGAAGTGTATTTACTATCCTTCATGAAAAATTGAGCATGAAAAAGGTTTTTTCTAAGTGGGTGCCGCGATTGCTTTCGATGGAACAAAAACAGCAACGAGTCGATGATTCAGAAAGCTGTTTATCGCTATTTACTCGCAACAAAAAAGATTTCTTGCGTCGTTACGTGACCATGGACGAAACATGGATACATCACTACACTCCAGAGTCAAAGCGGCAGTCATCTGAGTGGCGCACAGCTGGCGAAAGCCGTCCGAAACGTCCGAAAACGCAGCAGTCAGCTGGCAAAGTGATGGCGTCAGTTTTTTGGGATGCGCATGGCGTGATTTTCATTGACTACCTCGAAAAAGGTAAATCGATCAACAGTGATTATTATATTGACTTACTGGTACGTTTGAAGGAGGAAATCGCAAAAAAACGACCGCACATGCAGAGAAAAAAAATCCTTTTTCACCAAGACAATGCACCTTGCCACAGCTCGATGAAAACAATGGCAAAATTAAACGAATTGGGCTTTGATCTGCTTCCTCACCCCCCATACTCACCAGATTTAGCCCCCAGTGACTACTGGCTCTTTGCTGATCTTTAAAAAATGCTCCAGGGAAAAAGATTTGGCTCAAATGAGGAGGTCATCGCTGAAACTGAAACTTATTTTGAAGCGAAAGATACATTTTTTTATAAACATGGTATTGAAAAATTGGAAAAGCGTTGGAACCATTGTATCACCCTAAAAGGAGATTATGTTGATGAATAAAAAAAAATTTTGTAAAAAAAATGTTGTTTTCATTGTTAGTCTCGGGACTTATTGATCCATGTGTTATTTGACTTACAAAATGTATTTAACTATTTTATTTATAATTCTCTTTACAAATACAAATAATACATCTATGTATTCAACCAAAATGGTATTTTAGATGCAAAAAACTCAGTCATCATAAGGTAAGCCTCCTTCAGGGTACTCACTAGTGGTATTACTAGTATGCTTTGAGTTTTTATAAAAGTCATGGCAAACTATAGGAACATATGGTAGTAATGCCAATAGATCATTATACTTTTGTTGTGATATTGGTATTGGACTTTGTGTTACCAGTTGCAAATCGTTTGGCAATGTAAAGTGTCGCCTTCGAAACCTAACAAGGTCAATCTCCTGGTTTTCATCAGCGAAATTACTTTTCAAAAACAGAGTTCCCATGCTGTTTTACTTGCAGTTGAACACAGGTTGACAGAAGAACTTGTCCTTTGTTGACATCTTTTTTTCTGTTAATAAAGGGCGGATTTTCATATGTTTTAACATCGTACAAAGACCTAAAATTTTTAAATTCTTCCAGTTCCATATTATGCAATATATTTCATTGAGGTTTGTCTGACTAACTGCTGCCAATCCTAGGGCGTTAGAATTGTCATGTTGTTAAGTTTAAGTCTATCAGTGCATGGACAGTATCCGCCTCCATATGCGTGTGGCCCTTTAATAGAAACTTTTGAGTGATGATTTTTACTTGAGGATACTTATTGAGTATCCAAAAGAAACACATAATAAGGCTAATATTCTTATTCTGGCCGTAACAATTATCCGACCACAGAATGATTTCTTCAATGTCACTGCCAGGAATGACGGTATCTGTCCATTTCAGTAATGCAGATCCGATTTCATTTCCGCCACGAGCTCCTTTGGATTCGTCCCACATAATACAATGGACTGACTGAATCAGAAGAATCAAAAAGGGTGTAATTCAACGTCCAAAGTTTTCTCTTGTAAAAGCTTATGCAATTTGTTATAAGGGGTGACGTTAATACCTTAAGGGTATTGTTAGCCTCGCTTTTTAAATCATACCTCAATTTAGATTCATCCATCATCCATCAGAACTGTCAAAAGTACTCTTAGTTCACTAACAATCCGCCAGGCTGTGTAGAGGTATACTATGTCCAGTAGTAATTCACATGCTTCAGAAGGATAAAACACCAAGTCCACATGGTGTTCTATCCCTCTAAATGAAAGTGGACTTGGTGTTGTTTTAAAACATGCTATATCCAGTTCTAACTGGTTTTGGACATAGTGCTCTATTCCTCTAAGAAATATGAGAAAAGCTGATTTTAACTCTGTAATTAAGTCAATATGGAAAAAAATGGACATAGTGTTGTATCCCTCCGAGGTATAGAAATAAGTAACTCTATACATGGATGTGTAGATCATGCAAAGAAGTAACTTTCAGACACAAACTGAAAGAAAGTCCTCCTGAAACAGCTACTTTCATATAAACATTGAATTACACGAAAGAAAAAATTCTTTGAAACAAATACTTCTTTTGAAACGAATACTTCTATATGAACACTGAATTATACAGAAGATACTTTTCTCTATTCAGTTTGTATATCGAACATTTGTTGAGGAATAAGAATCAGATATCATTCACATGAGTTCTACTTTGAATGAATGGTAATAAATTGTACTCGCATGGAACACTGTCACTCTAACTGGTATATATATATAATTATATCTCATTGTACTATGGAGTTCCTGAAGAAGAGCCAATAAAGTCTAGAAAGCATGAACAGAATGGAGCCTCGAAAGCTTTCGTATTTTTTGTCTCTGACTTCAATACCTGCTTCAATCTTACCCTGTTTCTTAACTTAGCCAGTCGAGCTAACCTCTCCTCTCTCAATATTATTGTATATTATAAAAATATAGTTGTATAAAAAAGGGGTACTTACTAATGTGAGACTTGAATGAACGTGATTACAAACTAACAGAAAAAACATGAATTTTAGGTGACAGTGAGAAAAACAGTAGAATTTATTTCAATCAAAGCGAAAAATTTTGTTAGGGTATTCCAGTAACACATTGTATTGTTTTCGCTGGATATTTTAACTATATAATAGGTTCTTCAAGCATTTCCATTCTGAATGAATGCTCTATATAATAACTATTTGAACCATACGACCACGTTCCGAAAACCTAAAATTTGTAATAAGTGAAGATGAATGTTATGATCTATCTGTCTAATGTTACGAGTCAAAAAAAATGTGTATTTTATTCATCAATTTCTATTTCGTTCCCTTCAAAGTTGTTCCCCCGATATAATAGTAATAGTAGTAGTATTTATTAACCATAATGAATACACTCAGTACAAATGGCAGGTCACAGAATAGGTATACTAACATAAATGAGTAAAATATATATGTATATAGAATATAGAGATGTCAGAAATAACAATTACAAACTTATAACAACAAATAGCTTCACAAAAGGAATGTAAATATTAAAATAAACATATATCTGTACATAAATATTTGCTAACACAAACCACTTGTAAACATTCAGTACTCGAAAAATTCTTCCATAGTATAGAAGCAGTTTTCTAAAAGATATTTCTTTGTTTTGCTCTTGAAATTGTCATAGCTGCTAATGTCTTTAAGAAGCTTTGGCAGCTTGTTGTAAAATTGATATACAGTTATAGAGAGTTCATTTTTTGAAGGTTGCTGTCCTATGCTTTGGTATATCAATAATGAATGTTCTTGAAGAGTAATTATTATTTCTTCCCAATATGTTGAATTCAGCAAAGTTATTTTTCACAAATGTTACGCATTTTAGGATAAATATGGAATGGAATGGTAGAATACGGTGCTCTTTAAAAGTGGATCTACAGGATTTTCTATGTTCCAAATCGAATATCAGTATAATTAGTCTTTTTTGAGATATAAAAACTCTTTTGTACTCAGTTGATAGCCCCCATGTTGCAATATTATTTAATAAGTGGCTATATGCATAGTATAGGTTCAGCAACCCATTCCTGTCTAAAATTGGTTTCATTTGAACAATTGCCTAATATGCTTTATTGACCTGTTTACCAAGAAAGTCTCTATGAGAAGAGAAGCTGAGGTCAGAGTCTAGCCAAGTACCGAGTAGTTTGGCACTATCACTAAGATTCATATTGCTATAAAGATTTTCAGGAATTTTTTTCTTTATATGAAAATTTATATAAACCGTTTTAATCTTGTTCGGAATAAGGCGATTTTTCTGACACCATACTTCCATTTCAAGAAGAGTAGTTTTAATATTCCTCTGGAGTTCCTCAAGAGTATCTCCACAGACAGTAACTGTGGTATCGTCCGCAAACATTGTAACTTTTCCAACAGTTATGTGGTTGGGAAGGTCGTTAACAAACAGAAGAAAAATTGACGGTCCCAGTACTGATCCTTGAGGTACGCCTAAAGAAATAGCACACCTCTCTGATAATCGATGTTCCATTTTAATAATTATACTTCTGTTCGTAGAATAAGATTCAAACCATTTCAAAATAGTGCCCGTGATACCCAGAAAACTGAGTTTTTCCAAGATAGTTTTTCCAAGATGAAAGCAATGTTTAGGCAGTCAAAAGCCTTTGAGAATTCAAACGTAAGTGATAATACATATTGTCCCTTGTCTAAAGTATAAACAAAATTCAATAAATGGTATGTGCCAGCGTTTTTTCCAATCCTCGAAGCAGTTCTGATGTGCACTTTTTGGCATGTACTTGAGCTCTGTCAGCGATTCTGCTTTTATCTCTTCAATCGTCGCAAAACGCCGTCCTCTCAATTGCAGGAGCCAAATCTGGTGAATATGGTGGCTAAGGCATGATTATGGTGTTGTTCTTGGACAAAAAATTACGAACGAGTAATGACGAGTGAGCAAATGCATTATCGTGATGCAAAGGCCACGAATTGTTTTTCAACAATCACCGACATTTTCATCGTACTGCTCATCGCAAGCGGCGCATAACTTCAAGATAAAATTCCTTATTGACTGTACGACCATGTGGCAAGAACCCTTGATGCTCTATGCCACGGAAATGGAAGAAAACAGTGAGCAAAACCTGGACATTTAATTAACCTTGGCGTTCTTTTTTTGATCTTGGCTCTCCTGGGCTCTTCCATTGGAACGATTGGACTTTGATTTCATGTCATTACCATATTCTTCACCAGGTATGAGACTTTTAAGCAAATTTGGGTAGCTGTTAACGTCATTCAACAAGGTCTGAGCGATGCTCATGCAACGGTTTTTTTGCTCAAAAATTGTATGGCATGAGCCAACCGTTATGCTGATATCCTCAGCAAATTCTCTAATAGCGATTCGACAACTTTCCATAGCATTTATTTTCACTTTCTCAACATTTTCTTCGGTTTTTGATGTATTCTTCTGTGAAAAGCTTGTACCACTTGTAAAGATTTTTCTGACTCATCGTATGCCACTCAAGTGGCATTTGGTGATTGAGTCAATTGTTTTTGAGGAATTTGCCTCTTGTACAAGGAATTGGGCAAATTTCGGATATGCAGTTGGTTACCTCGTTCACAGGCAGATGGGGCGACGACAAACCTGTTGTTTGTTGTGTGCTTCAGCTTAGTTCGAGGAATGATACTCTGACGGAATTTGATTTTCAATTATCGGAAATCATCGACTTTATGTTGATGATATACACTACCTTGCTCTGTGTTCCAATAATTGAAAATCTATTGCGCCAGTTGTATGGCCAACAGCATATGCAGGAATAACTTCTGTGAAGAATCCTGTACTGACACCTGTCGGATATAATCCAACGCCCTTCGTGGTATTTGCCAGCGGAGTAGTTGTTTTCTGATAGGTGTTAGTCCATTAACCTACTGTGTAGGGAGTTGAGACTGGCCTGAATGAATTGTTCTCAGATGATTTGATTAATAGCCAGTCTTCAAGTATGCCCACTGACTATATGTCAAAAATAAATCATTCGGTTCGACCTCAAGGGTTCAGGTACTCAAAATTCGTCTTCAAGAGATATTCTTCCAAGCTATAGTATACTTTCGCGAGTAAAAGTTCTTTCACACGTTTTCGGAATGTTTTTGACTCTACTATACTTTTCATTTCAAATGGTAGGTGATTGAATATTGATACAAGCTGATGAATATCAACAGGAATTGATGAGGTAGCTACACAAACGCAGTTTTGTAATCGTTCATCACTCAGTCTTGATCGGCGGTCATTTTGATTGATTTTATGGTTGAAAATAATTGTTTGCAAACATACGTACTTCCGAACAGAGACATCATTTGCTTTGCATTTTTCGTTAAAAGCGGACATTTTTCGAAAATCATATAAAATTAATGAAGATTTTCGATATCTACTGAGAAAAATAAATTTTTTAAATCGGTATTATTCACTCTTTGGAAACTATCCATATCGATATTAAATGGCAAGGAAAACATTTTCATGGAAACCGCTGTCTTCTCAGCTTTGAACATTTGGAATCGTAACTGAAATTCGTTGATTAAAATGTGTATATATTGTTCGTATTTTTAAGAAGTAGGAACGTTTTTGGGAAAGAAAGTTTTTGGCTTTCTACTACTTCATCTTGATACAAAAAAAGGATGAGGGAATCTTCCAAAGAAAGGAAGGAAGTAATCAATTTGATTACTTCCTTGAATGAATTGTATGTATTTTCTATAATGTTATCTAATTTGGTACTGAAGAGCCTTAGGGCAAGTGTCTTAAGGCGAAACATCGATGTATACCAGTGAGGATGACAGTGTTCCATGCAAGTGCAATTTGTTACCATTCATTTAAAGTAGAACTCATTTTTTATTCTACAACGAATGTTGTAGAATAAAAAATGAGTAGAGAAAAGTATCTTCTGTATCATTCAGTGTTCATTTAGAAGTACTTGTTTCGAATGAATTTTTTTCTTTCGTGTAATTCAATGTTTATATGAAAGTAGCTGTTTCAGGAGGACCTTCTTTCAGTTTGTGTCTGAAAGTTACTTCTTTGCATGATATACACATCCATGTATAGAGTTACTTATTTTCAAATTGATTACTTCCTTCCTTTCTTTGAAAGATTCCCTAATCCTTTTTTTTGTATCAAGATGGAGTAGTAGAAAGTCAAAAACTTTCTTTACCAAAAATTAATCACTCCTAAAAATATAACTCCTTCAATACTAGTAACGTTTTCTTTTTTTAAACGTGGAAATGTATTCTGCAAAAGATAGTGTTTCCACAATTTTAATTTGCGCTCAAAGCCTTGAATTTCATCATACACATTGTGAATAAACTGTTCTCTGCCTTGAAGTTCCACATTAAGATCATCGAAATGCTGAGTCACGTCGATAAGAAACCCAAAATCGCACATCCATTCTTTATTACCAAATTTCACTTTTTAAGTTGTATAATGCATTACACTTCTACTAAGCCAAAGTACTTCGGTTTGAAAAACGACGTCGCCATATTCAGTTTCTGAATCTTTCAGGAATTTTTTAAATTAACAATGATATCTAACGCGCGCCACTCTTCAAAATTAATTAGTTTAATTATTGGTACTGTGACATTTGGCAAACCCAGTCTTTTCGTATACAAAGTTGCCTGGTGAAGCAGTCTTTACTGCCGTATTTGATAAAATAGCTTGATTTTTGACAATAGCCTGTTTTCAAGTTTCAAATGTCCATGCGGTTTCCCTTATTGACTTGTTATATGAATTTTATGCTCTCTGGTGGGGGACAGTTATGTTTGTTTTGTATGGCGTGTGTTGCTAGGTTTGATTTATATACTATTGGGTTTATGTATGCCTTTTTGTGTTCATCGTACCTTTGGATCAGTTTTTTCTTGGTTTGGTCGATATAGAATTTGTTGCAGTCCGAGCATTGTATCCATCCCGGGATATACAGTATACATAAAACTCACAAAACAAGTCAATAAGGGAAACCGCATGGACATTTGGGAAAACTTAAACATCCATAAATTTAACAGTCAAAAATCACTTATCGAGGAACAAGTACAAATCAAAACAAGACCTAACATTCAATATATTAAACAAATCAACATACACGCCTAGAAACAATAAACCTAGAGAAGATTTAACACAAAGAATAGTAATTGATGTAATCCAAATACAGGCAAATTTACATAAAGTAACAGAAGTGCCTGTACTGAGGCGTTCGGACTGTATAAAAAGACAAACAACAGGATCACACGCTCATATAGAATAGTGCCTAAAGGATGACAGCACGACCAGCTGTCGAAAACGCTCGCATATAATCAAATAGAAGTCATAGAGCTTCAAATCCTTTTTTGTAACTTACATTAATTTTACATACATTATTTTAAAAATTTTCTAAAAAATTTACCTCAGAGCTTGAGGAAGAACGGTAGAAACATTCTACCAACCACTGACTAGACCCAATATCAACTTTAATAGTTTTACACCAATATGTATTATCTAGTATAATGGTTTTATATACCGAAAAATTAACATTAGAATTAACATATATGATGACACCTCCTGTATACTGACTATTAGAATCACATCTGATTAAACTGTAACCTAATATTTCAATTTCCCAATTATCGATTTCTGGAGTTATTCTTGCTTCACTGATTAAAATCAATTCAGGATTGAGCTGCAATACAGTATCCCTGATCTGATCAATTTTATTGAGTAAACTTTGAGCATTTAAGTAAATAATGTCTACATTGAATTGCATATAGGGGCGATGAGTTAGTTTTTTTTAAGCAGATGCCCAACTTTATCAACAATAGTAGGTTTATTATTTATATATTTGACCGTTTTTGAGAAATCTCAATTTCTGTTATGGTCATTTAATTGATTTTTTATGTATTTATAATGTGCTTGCTGCAATCTTGTTTGGTCAGATGTAATTTTAATATTAGGCATATTTGAAGGCTTATCTACAGCTACAGCCACATACCACACAAGGCGGTCAAATGAACTGAGTCTACCAATTCCAAAAACATGTTTGGTTCAAAACTCGTTGCTACATAATGGAATCAGGATATACAATAAACCTCCCAATGAAATCAAAGAGACTCCTTTCATCATATTCAGAAAGAAATGTACAAAACTATTAAGTGATAAAGCCTATTATGACCTACAAGAATATTTTGACGATGAGCTGTAATTTCGAATGTGATGAAACTGCGATTGTACTGTGTGCGAAACACATATTTTTATTCGTTGTCCTAGTTCTTGTGATGTAACCTTTGCATAAGTATGTATATATAGTTTATATTTTATTTTAATCATTTCTATTTTATTTTAATCATTTATATTTTATACACTTATACTTCACATCTTATACTTTATGTTTATATTGATTTTTATTTATGATATTGTGTTTGTAACAAGAATTTTTTATTCTTAAGTACATACATCACATCCTTCGGTGAATTCAATTTTACTTTCATTGGTCTACTTTTGGCTACATTGAATTTGCCTAATCTAAATTATTTCAGACCCTGTTTGTTTATATTATAGTCTTTTAAAATTTTATTCACAGTGACCCATATCCTCAGCATTACGCTCTGCTTGTATTTGTTGGGTAGATTCATTCACATTAAAAATTATAATATTACTTGCCCTTTGTTGTCTATCCATCACCTCGGCTATCGTGTTCTCCATTTCACACAGCTGGGAAAGTCCTGCCTTCGCTGCAATATTTTGTTTGAGCTTTTCTTGTTCAGATTCCAGATTTGCAACCTTTTCTATCAAGGGGGGAAGTTTCTTGAAGACCACTAAACAACTTTCAAAACTACATTTCAATTGATCCATTTCCATTTTGATATTCATTATATCCTTTTTTATTCCTTCAACTGTTTCTTCCATAACCTTGACATTTTTGAGAATAGCTGGAGCTCTTTTGAATGCTTCTTTGTGGTCAGGGCAAAAGTACATAATATCACGTTTAACAAGTATTATCTGTATTCAGTAGGTGTTGAATTTGCAGTTTTTCGTAGTCTTGGGATTATAGTGAAAAATATCTTTGCAGCTATCACACATTACAGGGTCTTCATCATAAAAATAATAATTTTTAATAATAGTATATTCATTCCACAGAAAAATATAGAACATAGTGAAAACAATATTTTTAGTTTGATTGTATTGATAACTAAAATTGGTGTCTAAGGTCTCATATATTTTTTTCAGAGTCCTGCTCTATGATAAAGACAGCTGAAACACTACCAAAGCCATCTCAAGGGCAAGTCAACCTGGGAAGTTCGAAAGAAGAAAAATGAAGTTTGTGAAATATTGTGGAATAGTAGTAGTGTTTTCTCAATTTATCATCAAATAATTTTGGTTGAATGGCTTACAGGGCTTACATTAGCGTTAAATGTTTTCATTCACAAAATTATTTCAATACATATTATGGTCACATTTTGACGAAGGTAATATAGCTGGGAAGTGTTTTGATTTTCATTTTACTAGCTCAGCATTGGAAAAAAATACTTTCTTACAGGTGTATTGCAGGAAACAGGAATATTTGTTTTATTGTAACAGGAATATTGTTTTATTGTTGTATTTTATTCTCTTTCAGGAAAATCTTACACTTGAACAAATTTGATCATAATGGTGTTTTCTTTCTTGAATGTCGAGGCATACTTGAGGAAGCGATAAGTGATACGGCACTTGTTCTGTTTTCAGAGTTGATTTTCATTATCTTTTGGTGATGCAAATTTTCGGAAATGAGTTGCGTGTAGTTGAATACTCCGACATTGTACAAGTTTTTCAATAAATAACTACTCCAAGGGGGTCAATGTATGGAAGTCAGGGCTTCCATTTTTTCAAACTGGAACTTCAATAATTCCTTACTTCAGTAACTACTTTAAAATTTTCTATGTAGTTAGGACTGGATGTCAATCTCAAGATTAGTCACCTTGTCGAAGATGTTGCTCTCGGTCGGGGAAATTATCAAAGTATTGGAAGTTTTGAAATCAATTTATTATTGCTCCTCTTTGGTGCGATCTTCGAAATAGTTCGGATATAAGAAAAAATCTGATGGGTGAAAATCTTTCATTATTTTTTAAACGAAGTGGATGTCTTGGTTGAATTATTTTCTTGCTGTATGTTCTGTTATTTTGATTCACAAAAAGTTTTGCTTGCACGACTTACTTATATTCCCAGAATTTTGGTTAAAGGTGCTTTCTTTCTTTCTTAAATGTTTATGCAGAGTTGATTTTCATCATCTCTTGAGCCTCACATTGCAGTTGATTTTGATTATGTTCAGTAAGTTCTAATTAATTCCTGAAGCATTTATTTTAATAGGTGAGCAATTTATGTTTCTGACATAGTTTGGAGATGAAAATGTTTGTTTTTTGTAATCAAATACTTTTGGTTGAAGATTAGGTTTTTGATGTTTTCAGAATAATATCTCAATATCCGCCACAATATCAATATTTGGATCGAAACTCTGCCTAAATGATACGCCTCAACCGAATCTAGGTACACTGTGCAAAAATATTTTACTTGAATATTCTTTCCTGATTACGAAAATGACCCTAATGTCGATGTTCATAAAGATGTAGTGGATATGATATGTGGCGTTTCGCAGCTAGAATTTAAAGAACATCATGAAATATACATTTGAAAAGGGCGGATCAGATTTGATATAACAAGCGATCTAGGGTTAAACTTGAACAATTTTGGTCATTGGTGCTTTCTTTCTTGAATGTTTATACAGAGTTCATTTTCATGATTTCTTGATCCTCACATTGCAGTTAATTTGGACTATATTCAGTAATCTCAGATTAATCACTATTTTAAAGCATTTCTTTTGATAAATGAGAAAGTTATCCTCGTGGAATAGTTTGAAGATATGAAAGTGTTTATTTTTTTATAATGGAATAATTTTGGTTGATCTTTTATCAGTTTATCATATTATGTAATATACATTTTCAACCTTGTTCAATAGAAACCAAAACCATAAAAACGACAAAAACCAATCAAGGCTAAGATTAACTGATGTTTTTATTCAAAAATTTTTTTCCTATATTTTCTGTTCACATTCTTACGAAGGTAATATAGCTGGGAAGTGTTTTGATTTTAATTTTACCAGCCAGGAAAATACTCACAGGTGTATTTGAGGATACAGGAATATTTGTTGTATTACATGAGTATTGTTTTATTGTTGTTTTTTTTCTCTTTCAGGAAAACCTTATACTTGAACAATTTTGGTAAATGCTGCTTTCTTTCTTAAATGTTTATGCAGAGTTGATTTTCATTACCTCTTGATCATAGCAAATTTTCAAAAATGAATACATGTAGTTGAATTATCCGATATTTTTATAATTGCTGCTGTATCTACTCTAATATTTATCATGTAATCAGGGCGTTCAAAACATTTTTCGGTCGTAAGTCGCTCGAAAGTAATGTGGCGCGCTTGAATGGTTTGACTCTACCTACAGGTCTTAACGTCTCACCCTTACCCTTCAGACTTTGTAGCTTGTAAAGTAAATACCTCCCTTAACCACTAACCAGGCATAATTATAAAATATGTATACTTACAAAAGTACTAGATCTTGTAGGTACGTTCACATGAATGAATTTCAAAGCAGCAAAATACGGCCAATTGGACACATACACTTCATCCGTTGTTTGGCCTGATGTTTTCTTCTTTATCTTTTTCAATTCAGAGTTGTATTGACTACGTAAATTATGAACTTTTCTTTGTACTTCAGTTATATCAATTTTCAGTTTCTCGCTAATATCACGGAACGCTTCGTGTTTTTTTTACACGGTTTCTGTAATCCTTCAATGTTACATTCCACAGCAATTCATTTTCTTCATATAGGGTAATCAGTTTTTTTGTCTCCAAGTCTGACCATTTCTTAGTTTCATCAATTTTAGGAGGCAGTTCCATCTCGTCTTCTTCCATTGACAGCAACACACTACTACGACTATTTATAAGCCAAAACACAACATCAATGCACAACAAACCATGTTGAGACTCGGCAGATACAACCACTCACCACGTTAACTTGCAAACAACTGTCGGGAAATATCTCCCACGGTTTGATCGGGCGACACTGCGAGCGCGAGAAATTGCTAAGGCTGAGCTTCGTGTTTAGACTTGCAAGTTAAAGTGTCGGACACTATGCCGGCCAGCTCGCGACACTACTTGCGACAGCTGTCGCGACATTGGTTGCAGATCTGTTTACACTTGCAAGTTTGACTGTCAGACAGAAAACTCGCGCAATTTCTCGCAGATGTAAACGAACCTTTACGAAGGTAATATAGCTGGGAAGTGTTTTGAATTTAATTTTACCAGCCAGGAAAATACTCGCAGGTGTATTTGAGGATACAGGAATATTTGTTGTATTACATGAGTATTGTTTTATTGTTGTTTTTTTTTCTCTTTCAGGAAAACCTTATACTTGAACAATTTTGGTCAATGCTGGTTTTTTTCTTAAATGTTTATGCAGAGTTGATTTTCATTACCTCTTGATCATAGCAAATTTTCAAAAATGAATACATGTAGTTGAAATATCCGACATTTTTATAATTACTGCTGTATCTACTCTAATATTTATCATGTAATTAGGACTAGATATCAGAAATTATTTTGATATTTCATGTTCACATTTTTTTAATTGTTTTTCAGAAAAACATTACACTTAACAATTTTGGTCAGTGGTGCTTTCTTGAATATTTATGCAGAGTTTATTTTCATTATCACTTGATTATAGCAAATATTCGAAAATGAGTTGCTTAGAGTTGAATTCTCCGACATTATATAAGTTTTTCTGTGAGAAAATATATGGAATTCAGCTTCAATGATTTTGTTGAACTGGGATTTCAATACTTCGTTACTTAGTTTCTACTCCATTATTTACAGTCTACCTGAATTCACTGACGTTTTTCGCTTTTTTATTTGCATTATCACATTGCTGATGTGCAAACTAATTTGTGGAAATATTATTATTACTATTACCATGTATCAATGGAAGCCTTGGTGCAAGAAGGTGTTAACACAATATTAAGGAATTATAGAAAAATCGATTTGATTAATAAAAACTGGAACTTTTTATCAACACATATGTCAATAATATTTTTTGCATTACATGGCAATGAAGTGCTTTCTAAAATCTTGTGGTGGGTATAGTTGCTTGAATTAATGTCCACGGTTCCAGAAAAATTGGAAATACTGAAAAAAAAATGAGTTGACACCTTTTTCCGAATTCCTCATAACCAGTAAAGTGATTTCAAATTAAACAAGAAAGTCGTAAGTGAATAATTCTATTGTTGAAAGCATTTTTCAAAATAACTCAGATGTAGCACGTTAAGAATAATAGTTCTTTCAGTTTTCTCCTCTTGTTACATTATGATAGAATCCTCTGAGGTTTTCGGGAATAAATGGTAGCTGTTCCTGAATGTTATCGAATTTTTTGGTGCAATAGCCTCACTTTTTCCATCATACATCATCATACCAAAATGGTATCATCGTTCCTATTTCTGATCGTTTTTCCATTTTTCCTGAGATCAACTTTACTCCAATCTTTTGCTTCATCGAAAGAGTATCGACATTTAGTTATTCCGAACTCCTCGGTCTGGATCCACCTCAACTCTCTAAATACAACTTTTTCATTCATTCATAATACAGATATAAGAATAATATAGAAAAAATATTATGATACACGAATAATAGAATGCAAATGTAGAGAGAAAGATGAAAAATATTACAAGAGATGTAAGATGGTAATTTTCATCTATCAGCTTGCGGAAGTTTTCCAATTCCCGAATTTTAGGAGAAATGTTTTTCATGTGAGCAGATCTCTCGTTGAACTGCAGTCATTTGTTCAGACTCCACTTTAAAGAGAGAGACTTGCTCTTCCAGTTCAACAAGTATGCCCCTCTTCGCTATATATTCCGTTCCAATTTCATTGTAAACGTGATATATCTCTAAAAATTTGTCTCTCCTGGATCTCATAAATGAAAACCAATCATCTGATTTTTCGGGGTCAAGCGTTGGGGGCGGTGTAGATCCTGGACTAACATCCTCGTATTCAGGATTGATCACTTGAACCTGTGAAATAAATAGTAGGGATCGACCGATACCGATATTTATATCAGCCATCGGTAATATTGTGGTGGGCCCCTATGGTTTGATGTTTTGGGACACTTACCATAGGTGAAGAATGAACCACGTCGCCAACCTGATTTTATACCGTGGCCCAAACCGGCCGACTTTCATACTCAGAGATCGTTCAAATTCACCCTCTCAACGACAAGGGAGCTGTGTTGCCAGAGAAAGATGTTTTGGGAAAATTCAAAAACGACTTGAGTATGCCACAATAATAACTTCCTGTTTGGAATCGAGCGGCTGTTCCCAAACAGGTAGGAGGTTTCTTTGGTTAACTAGATGTTTGTTATAAACCTACTGAATGACAAACCAACGTACATTTTAAACATTTATTGAATAAGAATTAAACTGATATTGCAATAGTAAACACAAAAACAAAGAACATCAGGTGCATGTAATTATCTAAACGTATTATATCGGACAATTATCAATTAAAAAATAGAAAGTGTGTTCGCTAACATTACCTTCTACCAGTCTTACTTTAAGTAGCAGATACGCCGTCTTACTCGATTCTGATAACTCATAGCAGAAACGATACCAATATATAATCATTACTTTTCTCGCCAGTTCATGTACAAGAGACAGTGAGACATGTTTACCAATCATTTACAGGGATTCATTTTTCTGTAATTCTACAATGTCAAATTCAACAACAGTGAACATAATATCAATAGATCTTTAACATTCGAGTATAACAGTATTAATAAACAAATACACAATTTCAACACAATAAAAACCATGGCACATAAAATATTGAAATTCGCTATCATACCAGGGACTCTGTTCACCTGTACTATATTCTCAAATATACAAAACCAAAATGGAAATAACCCATAGCACAATTATCTCAAAAGGTATTTAAATAAACATCGTTTCGTAACGATGACATGACATAATTTCTATGGACAACAAGGTATAAACATTACACACAATTCATAGTACATATTAGGTAGAAACATATATGCCAATTAAAATATCATTATATGTAAAGTTTTGCAATAACCATAGTATAGATATGATACACGACAACCATGGATTCAATAACTCTTCTTATCGCAATCATTTAAACACAGAGTAAAATAGAGTTTAGAGGAGGCTGTGACAACACCTTTTTATAAGTCTTCGGAGATTGTTATTCTCGATATAAAGTCTACACTTTAATTACCAATGAAAATTCGATCTTTCTTTTTGAATGATACTCACGTAAAAATGAGCTGTAATACATCATTTTTCCGTAATAATTTGCTGTTACTTTTCCTTGGGCCGGTTTATTCTAAGCTCGAAGAATTTTTCGGTTTTTGTTTATTTCGGTAATAATATCGGTGGTTATGAAACTTTGTTTCCAACTGATTAAACTTTTGTTACACGTAAATTCACTAACAAAGATTATTTTCCCATTTAAACCGAAACTGACATTTCGCGTGACATTTTACTGACGGAGTTCACTTCAATTTCGCTGATTCGAACTAGACTGGTTACATTTTTATTATTTACTTTCACTGACGGAGATAACTTCTGTTCAACGGTTCAAACTAGACTGATTAACACTTCGCGTAAACTTATTACTGACGGAGATAGTTTCATCTTGACTGGTCAAACTAGACTGATTTACACTTCGCGTAAACTTATTACTGTCGGAGATAGTTTCATCTTGACTGGTCAAACTATAGTCCGTTCATAATTTGTTGATAGCTCACTGCAAGTTTGGCCCTCATTAGAGAACTGAAATACAGAGAGGACAGCTAATATGATATAATAACAAAAACCAAACTAAAACTGGCAGTTTAAGATGTTTTCGACTAACCCACCTTGTATCTGAAGAAATACAATACAGCTATAAAACTTTTAATCCGATTATGTAGGTATTTTGAGTGGAAATGAGTGACCAGTGTCGTAGAGTATATGATTAAAACATTAGTTACTTTAAATAAATAAATATATTAATATTCTTAAACTGTAGGTACTGTAAACTGTATTTTTATTTAAAAAAAAATTCTTTATTTTACTCAAAAATAATAAGTTACTTGCAATTTGTAAAAGATACATTTATTTAATTAATACCTATTTTTAAATGATATAAACTACGATTACTTACAAAACTATTCAAATTCAAAATAAACAGGATCATCTTCGGAATCCGAGTCGTCTTGCAGGTTAATAATTAGCGGTTGTGTCTCTACAGTCGCATCAATTATATTGTCAAGATCCCACATTTTTTGTTCTTCTATTGCATGTCTCACTGCATCTCGCCAATTTTGTTCTGTAATATGTTGTAAAGACTCATATAACAATTCACGTACAGCTTGTATTTTATATGACTTATTTTTTCTAGCCACATAGCTTTTCATTTGTGCCCAAATGAGTTCAATTGGATTTAATTCGCAGTGGTAGGGTGGAAGTCTAAGGACTGTGATGTTTCGTCTTTCCGCCATTTTGTCAACTACGTATTTCTTGAACTTAGATTTGTGTTGCCGGGCAATTTTTAAAAGTTCTGCTTTAACCATTCCATCTTCGTAAGGCAGGGACTTATTCCGCAGCCAGTCAATGATATCCTGTTTCTTCCACGCAGTCGTTGGAAGTCTTTCAACTAGTCGTGAATGATAAGGTGCATTATCTAATACTATAATTGAGTTTGGTGGTATATGTTCAATCATCTGCTCAAAATACTCTTCGAAAACATCAGCTGTCATCTCCTCGTGATAGTCTTTTGTGCTTTTGGATTCAAATTCCAACAAACCATGCTTAGCAAATCCTTTTTCACTGCCAATGTGAGAAACTATTAATCTACTGCCTTTACCAGAGGGTGGGGAAATACCAGTAGACCAACCTTCCATAAAGGCTTGCCTGGAGCTTGATATATTTTTATCTGTCCAAATTTTTGTGAGAGTATGACCTGCGTTTACCCACGTTTCGTCCTGATAGTAAATTGGCCTTCCTTCAGCCCGAAATTTTCGTATAGATCTTAGATACTTTCTTCTCCAACATATTATCTCTTCCCGGTCAATCAAAAGTGATTTTCGGTCTGATTTCTCCCACCGGAAATTTAATTCTTTTAAAACTTGCCACAATTTGGTTCGTCCGACATGAGGCAAATCCGGGTCGTCTCTAACTTCTTGTAAAATTTTGTTTAAGTTGGGTATTTCTTTTTTGTAAAAAAATTCGTGAATTTTCCTTCGAATACCATTTTTGGCAAATTCATCAATTTCAATAGGTTTTCTCCCCCTCTTTAAGTATTCGTTTGTATTTGGGTTAGCTATACCTTTTTTTTTCTTTCTGATAGGAACCTATATATTGTTGACTCCCCTACGCCCGTCATGTTGGCACAACTCTTGATTATGTTCTGAACAGTGTTTGTGGGATTCTGAGAAACCAGAGCATCGTGAACGTTCAAAACAATAGTCTTCTCTCTTGGTGAATAGACAGACTTACTGTCTACTTGATGATGTTGATGATGACGAAGCCATCGCAAGCAATCAAACAAAACAAGCAGGAACGAAAGGTACGTATATGTTTGTAGGAATATGAAAAAAAGTTACTCACGCACTGCACAAAATTCGCAAAATAAATATTAGAGACGTTAATTACTGCCGTAGACGCCGAAACACCAACGAGCCGTAAATTAAATGCGATTAAAAAATGTAC
Source organism: Leptinotarsa decemlineata (assembly GCF_025532065.1). NCBI lineage: Eukaryota > Metazoa > Arthropoda > Insecta > Coleoptera > Chrysomelidae > Leptinotarsa > Leptinotarsa decemlineata. The sequence goes on from NW_027412698.1 coordinate 4,482,752, forward strand.
AAAACCAAAAATTATTTTCGTTCGTAACAACTTCACCCTTTCAAGGCAAGTTTCGAATATAAACTGAAGTTTTATATTTAATGAATAAACACCTCAGGAACCTCCGCCTATGATTTTACGAGTTTTACGACCGTTTTATAACTTGGGCCCTCATTTTGTGCTATCGACAAATTATGAACGGACTATAGCTGGGAAGTGTTTTCATTTTAATTTTACCAGCCAGGAAAATACTCACAGGTGTATTTGAGGATACAGGAATATTTGTTGTATTACATGAGTATTGTTTTATTGTTGTTTTTTTCTCTTTCAGGAAAACCTTACACTTGAACAATTTTGGTCAATGCTGCTTTCTTTCTTACATGTTTATGCAGAGTTGATCATAGCAAATTTTCAAAAATGAATACATGTAGTTGAAATATCCGACATTTTTATAATTACTGCTGTATCTACTCTAATATTTATCATGTAATTAGGACTAGATGTCGGAAATTATTTTGATATTTCATGTTCACATTTTTACGAAGGTAATATAGCTGAGAAGTGTTTTGGTTTTCATTAGTGGTCCAACTTTGGAGGAAAATATTTTCTTGCAGTTGTATTCGAGGATACAAGAATATATGTTTTATTTAGACAGGGATATTGTTTTATTGTTACTGATTTTTATTGTTTTTCAGAAAAACATTACACTTAACAATTTTGGTCAGTGGTGCTTTCTTTCTTGAATATTTATGCAGAGTTGATTTTCATTATCACTTGATTATAGCAAATATTCGAAAATGAGTTGCTTGGAGTTGAATTCTCCGACATTATATAAGTTTTTCTGTGAGAAAATATATGGAATTCAGCTTCAATGATTTTGTTGAACTGGAATTTCAATACTTCGTTACTTAGTTTCTACTCCAATATTTACTGTCTACCTGAATTCACTGACTTTTTCGCTTTTTTATTTGCATTATCACAATGCTGATGTGCATACTAACACATGGATCAATAAGTCCCGAGACTAACAATGAAAACAACATTTTTTTTACAAAATTTTTTTTTATTCATCAACATAATCTCCTTTTAGGGTGATACAATGGTTCCAACGCTTTTCCAATTTTTCAATACCATGTTTATAAAAAAATGTATCTTTCGCTTCAAAATAAGTTTCAGTTTCAGCGATGACCTCCTCATTTGAGCCAAATCTTTTTCCCTGGAGCATTTTTCTAAGATCAGCAAAGAGCCAGTAGTCACTGGGGGCTAAATCTGGTGAGTATGGGGGGTGGGGAAGCAGATCAAAGCCCAATTCGTTTAATTTTGCCATTGTTTTCATTGACCTGTGGCAAGGTGCATTGTCTTGGTGAAAAAGGATTTTTTTCTCTGCATGTGCGGTCGTTTTTTTGCGATTTCCTCCTTCAAACGTACCAGTAAGTCAATATAATAATCACTGTTGATCGATTTACCTTTTTCGAGGTAGTCAATGAAAATCACGCCATGCGCATCCCAAAAAACTGACGCCATCACTTTGCCAGCTGACTACTGCGTTTTCGGACGTTTCGGACGGCTTTCGCCAGCTGTGCGCCACTCAGATGACTGCCGCTTTGACTCTGGAGTGTAGTGATGTATCCATGTTTCGTCCATGGTCACGTAACGACGCAAGAAATCTTTTTTTGTTGCGAGTAAATAGCGATAAACAGCTTTCTGAATCATCGACTCGTTGCTGTTTTTGTTCCATCGAAAGCAATCGCGGCACCCACTTAGAAAAAACCTTTTTCATGCTCAATTTTTCATGAAGGATAGTAAATACACTTCCATATGATATCTGTGTCATCTCAGCAATCTCACGGAGCTTCACTTTACGATCTTTCATTACAATTTTTGTCACTTCACTCACATTTTCCGGTGTAACAGCTTCCACAGGTCTACCCGAGCGTTCTGCGTCATTTGTGTCGGTACGACCACGTTTAAACTCGGCAAACCACCGACAAATCGTTGCTTTTGATGGACAAGAGTCCGGGTAACATTTTTCAATCCATTCTTTCGCTTGCACGGTGTTTTTACCCATTAAAAAACAATGTTTTATCAGAACACGAAACTCGGTTTTTTCCATTTTTTAAACAAACTGCAAAACGACTTTACTCTAACCTCGATAACTCAGCTGTTTCTGGTCCGATCGACTTAAAATTTCGACACGTTTCAAGCAAAGGTTAGTACTCTAGAAAGACGTGGTTACTGGTTTACTAAGAGCGCCATCTCTGGGTTAGTCTCGGGACTTATTGATCCATGTAGTAATTTATGGAAATATATAAATAATTATTATTATTATTACCATGTATCAATTGAAGCCTTGGTGCAAGAAGGTGTTAACTCAATATTGAGGAATTATAGAAAAATCGATTTGATTAATAAAAACTGGAACTTTTTATCAACATATGTCAATAATATTTTTTGCATTACATGGCAATGAAGTGCTTTCGAAATCTTGTGGTGGGTATAGTTGCTTGAATTAATGTCCACGGTTCCAGAAAAATTGGAAATACTGAAAAAAAATGAGTTGACACCTTTTTCCGAATTCCTCATAACCAGTAAAGTGATTTCAAATTAAACAAGAAAGTCGTAAGTGAATAATTCTATTGTTGAAAGCATTTTTCAAAATAACTCAGATGTAGCACGTTAAGAATAATAGTTCTTTCAGTTTTCTCCTCTTGTTAGATTATGATGGAATCCTCTGAGGTTTTCGGGAATAAATGGTAGCTGTTCCTGAATGTTATCGAATTTTTTGGTGCAATAGCCTCACTTTTTCCATCATACATCATCATACCAAAATGGTATCATCGTTCCTATTTCTGATAGTTTTTCCATTTTTCCTGAGATCAACTTTACTCCAATCTTTTGCTTCATCGAAAGAGTATCGACATTTAGTTATTCCGAACTCCTCGGTCTGGATCCACCTCAACTCTCTAAATACAGATATTCATATGTATTCATAATACAGATATAAGAATAATATAGAAAAAATATTATGATACACGAATAATAGAATGCAAATGTAGAGAGAAAGATGAAAAATATTACAAGAGATGTAAGATGGTAATTTTCATCTATCTCCTTGCTGAAGTTTTCCAATTCCCGAATTTTAGGAGAAAGGTTTTTCATGTGAGCAGATCTCTCGTTGAACTGCAGCCATTTGTTCACAGTCCACTTTAAGGAGAGAGACTTGCTCTTCCAGTTCAACGAGTATGCCCCTCTTCGTTATACAGGGTGTCCCTGGACTTCCTCTTTTCCTCTCGGGAATGTATAGATGGGGTCAAAATATCACCAGTACTTCATATAACTTTTTTTCCTAAAATCCTTCGTTACCAAGTAACGGACCCTCGAAGTTACAAAATGAAAAATGTTTTTCTTTGATAACTTTTCAAGTGAATATTCAAAATCATCCAAATTTTGGTAATTGACTAAACAAATGAATTCCTTCGATGAGCTTTCATGCAGGAGTCAGTTGTTTTGCTACAAAGTCAGGAACGGACTACCCCCGATGGTCCACACCCCAAAACTTTGAAATGACAGATATTTTTCAATATTTTTCAACAAATTAAGGTTACTTGGACAATTTTATGAATAAAAGTACTCGTGTGGAAAGTCGATCGGAGCAACGAGTCTTGATAAAAATGTAGTTTCACTCGACGACATCAAACCCGCTCGTCCACCATTATTTGAAATGAATAATTATCAAAGCAGAAATAATAATGATAACGTTAATTCAACAACATTTATCCTTAGATGTCTACCATTATTCGAAAATATTAGTTTTTAAGGAAAATGGAAATGATAGGTAAAATGTTCATAACGAATTTTTATAATGCAAACACGTTTAACTAACGAAACTCAAGAGCCTCAAGAGCAAACAGAAATGAAAAATCCGCTACAGAAACTGCTCGATATGACCACCTTCTCTCTCTATACATTTTCTTAGTCTGCGAAGACACCCTCTCTGTACTTGAAATAGCATTCCAGGGTCGTTTCGTATGGCTTCACAATGTAATGTTATTCTATTCAACAATGCATCTCTTGTGTGAATAGGTGTAGCGTAAACAAGGCTTTTTAGATGCCCCCACAGAAAGAAATCCAATGGATTCAAATCCGGAGACCGCGATGGCCATGAATATGGCCCACCTCTACCAATCCATCTATTGTGGAAAATATGGTTCAGATGGTCACGCACAATCAAACTAAAATGAGGAGGAGCGCCATCATGCGTAAACCACATATCTCTTCGGGTTTGCAATGGAACATGTTCCAAAAGACACGCTCGAATGTTTCTCTTGACGGTACCGTTCGATTGGGAAAATGCTCGGAATACAGACGACGAGCTTCTGCAGCATTACAAAATGCTCGTCCATAAAATACATGCATATCTGCATATTCATTGAATGTAAACTGTTCGGCCATATCAAAAAAATTCAAAATATTGACAATACAATGATAGTCATATGACAACGCACCACTCAACAAAACAAAATCGCATTCCAGTTTCTCATTTTTTATCAAAACTTTCTAAAAGGTTTTTTTGTCAACATCTGTGAAAGGAATGGAGCATAATTATTCCCTGGATATTTTTCACCTGATCATGTGCAGCCGTTTTTGTAGTTCATTCGTTTGCTTTTTATTAGTATAGTAAATATTTTTTCCGATGTGCGTTTTTTCAGCTAAATTTAGATTCGTGTTAAAGAATTTCTCCCATAAAATTATAATTATCAGTGATACTCCTCAACAGTTTAGCTGTGAAGAAGAATTTGAAACATTCGAATGTTGAGTTTCATGAGATTCAGATAACTGATCAACACGAAACGTGATTATTCCACACGTATTATGTACATACAAAATATGGAATGAATTCGATATTTCATAGTAGAGTAGCTTGTTAGTTTAAAAACACCACGAATCTACAGAACTTGATATTTCTTTTGAAAAAATATCTGCTATCACAATTGTGACTTAAACTTCCATATAGGTACTGTACTTTTTGTTTACGACTTCATTTTAGCATACTTTGTATTATTCCTGTTATAAATGTTGTTGAATTAACGTTATCATTATTACTTCTGCTTTGATAATTATTCATTTCAAATAATGGTGGACGAGCGGGTTTGATGTCGTCGAGTATAACTACATTTTTATCAAGACTCTTTGCTCCGATCGACTTTCCACACGAGTACTTTTATTCATAAAATTGTCCAAGTAACCTTATTTTGTTGAAAAATATTGAAAAATATCTGTCATTTCAAAGTTTTGGGGTGTGGACCATCGGGGGTAGTCCGTTCCTGACTTTGTAGCAAAACAACTGACTCCTGCATGAAAGCTCATCGAAGGAATTCATTTGTTTAGTCAATTACCAAAATTTGGATGATTTTGAATATTCACTTGAAAAGTTATCAAAGAAAAACATTTTTCATTTTGTAACTTCGAGGGCCCGTAACTTGGTTACGAAAAAGTTATATGAAGTACTGGTGATATTTTGACCCCATCTATACATTCCCGAGAGGAAAGGAGGAAGTCCAGGGACACCCTGTATATTCCGTTCCAATTTCATTGTAAACGTGATATATCTCTAAAAATTTGTTTTTCCTGGATCTCATAAATGAAAACCAATCATCTGATTTTTCGGGGTCAAGCGTTGGGGGCGGTGTAGATCCTGGACTAACATCCTCGTATTCAGGATTGATCACTTGAACCTGTGGAATAAATAGATGTGATGAGTAATAGATGTCGCGTTTGAGTAATGATAATTACCTGTTGGACTGATGTAGAAGGTCCTGCTACGACTTCCATCTCTCTCACTTTTATCGACTTGTCTTTATCCCTTTTTTCATGTTTCATCGTGTGCCTCCTTCTAGATGGCGACTTCAAGCTGGACTTTTTAGACTTCTTCGCCTTCTTCATTACCTTTTCTTCACCCTCCTTTTTTTTATTTTACGTCTCTCAATGTCCTCATCCGAACTGATCTGATTGAACTATGTGAAGATACCATATTCTTCGAATACGTTTCCTCCGTCTCTAATATATTAGTCACAACATATTGTGATGAGTTCGGAAGTGGCTCATCGAGATTCGGGCTGTAAGTCGCCAACACATTATCTAAGTTGGAAGGGTTGTCATTCATCTCCACGTAGTTTGGATTGAATTCATTTATCCCTTTGAGCCCCAAATTGAGATTTCAGAACTATTTTAATAAACATTTATTGAAAACTTCCATAATAGTGTATTACGGAACCCTCCTTTTTCTATATCACCTGGTTGGCCTGATTTCAATTGGTGACTCTGAGGAGACGGTTCCCATACTTTCTGACCAATCTAAATACCCTCTCTACAGTTCGGGAGCGGTTATACTGGAGATGATTATTGGGTAATTCGAAACGTCATAAGTGTGTAATAAAAGCTTGATTCACTTGTTCAGAATCGAGCGGTAGTTCCTGAACAAGCGAGTTTTATGGTGTTAAATTACGAACCTACAGAAACACATGTCGAGTACATTTTATTTAAAACTATAACTAAAGAACAACATAGACTTTAACACGTTCACTGCTGATTAGAGACGTATATAGGACCCCAGGAGGTTTTTTGCTAAATAAAAATGCTCTAGGCAAATACTAACATGAACTTTACATTTTTTAATAAAAAAAGCCTAAGAATGACGTCAACAGGGCCATGACGTCTTTAGACGTCGTCAGCCTCCCATGACAAAAAAGTATGCCAAGGGCTGATGACGTCTAAAGACGTCATGTGTGTATTCACTATACAAACATACCAAATAATATACATTTTGGAAAATAGTTATTGAAAAAATATTTTTCATAAAATACACATATTATATGTAAACAGAACGAGACTCAGATCCTTATTCTAATATTTCCTGAAAATGAATTTTCGATACAAACATCTTACATAGTATACCTTATACCGGGTGATTCAGAGCTTTAAGGCCAGCAGATATCTCAGTTACCTGCAGAACAAAAATTGAAACAAAAATATGTATCATAGGAGAACACAAGCACTTTCATGCAGCATAGCAAAATCCACCCCCTGGTAAACAACCCCCAAGAAACCACCCCTAACTTTTGTTTTTCAAATGGCACGCCCATGTTTGTTTTGGTTCAACTTACAGTCTTTTTCATTTCTCGGTCAATGATGTATCATGGTAGGTAGAATGACATGCAGAATCATAGAAAATAAAAACACAAATGAAATATTAATGTTTAAGGTCATCTGTATTTTGATACATGATACTACAGAAAATGTTCAAAATGTTGGCCAGCACTTGCCACACATGCTTCAAGTCGCCGAATCAGCGCGCGAGTACAGGAAGCCCTAATCATTTCCGGAGTAACGGTATGACAAGCCTCTAAAATCTTTTGGGTTAAATCGTCAATATTCATTGGTTTGTTTCGAAGGCAACTCGTTTCAGATATCCCCACAGGAAAAAGTCCAGTGGCGTGAGATCTGGAGAACGTGCAGGCCATCGCACAGGTCCACTATTTCCAATCCAACGGTCTCGAAAAGTATCATTGAGGAATGTAGTAACTACATTATGGTTATGTGCAGGAGCACCATCTTGTTGCCACCACATTTGTTGTCGTTCTTCAAGTGGAATATCTTCCAGGAGGGCAGGTAAACAATTTTCCAAGAAATGTAAATATCGGTGGCCCGTCAAAGTGTCTTGGAAAAAATGGGGCCCGATGAGTCGTCCATTATGTAAACCACACCACACGTTCACACCCCACATTGTTGGGAAATTGGTTTCTCTAATCCAGTGAGGGTTGTCCTGTGACCAATAGTGCATGTTATGTCGATTAACAGTACCATTATTATGGAAGCGGGATTCGTCACTCCACAAGATTTGATTGAGGATGTTTGGATTGTCATGGACTAAAACTTGAATGTGAGCAATGAATGCCGTTCGTCTTTCGAAATCGGTAGGTCTGAGTCCTTGGTGTAAATGAATTTTGAAGGGATGATACTTGTACTGTTTGAAAATTCTTTGCACAGATGACTTACTGATCCCAATCTCTACCGCCAATGCACGAACCGAAATATGAGGATGTGCTTCGGCGTAGGCCAACACATTTATGCAATCTTCCTCAGTTCGCACGGGAGTATGATGTACTTGATCTGTTTTTCCTGGAAATGATCCCGTTCACATGGTATTTTCTACATACGAAAACGTATTACGACCTGGTTGTCGACGATCAGAAAAGCGCTGCCCATACAGCCTCTCCGCAGCACGTTTATTCTTTCGGCATTCACCAAAAATTAAAAGCATATCAACGTATTCGTTGGGAGTGAAGGTAAAAGGCATTTTGATATACAACAACAATATCACGACTGATGGCAATGTGTCATCCAGATATCAGAGGAATGAAAGGAAGCACAAAAAGTTCTAACATTTTATCGCCTCTTTTTCTGCGTAGCGTCCACTTTTTCTGGTGTCTATAATGCAGAACAATTCGATCAGTCCAGTTAATAGTACCCACTAACGTATTCAATTTTCTCGAACAATTATGATATATCGTTGGTTGAGAAATAACAAGAGCTGTCAGTTGAACGACAAACAACATGGGGTTGCCATTTGAAAAATAAAAGTTAGGGGTGGTTTCGCAGGGGTTGCTCGCGAGGGGGTGGATTTTGCTCTGCTACATGAAAGTGCTGGTGGTCTTCTATGATATACATATTTTTTTTCAATTTTTTTCTGCAGGTGACTGAGATATCTGCTGGCCTAAAAGCTCTGGGATACCCGGTATACTAAAAAAACAAAAATGCAACTCAAAATATGGTAAAATAAATATATAACAAAAATAATTTAATTATTCATATGAAATATAGAAAAACACGGTTCTAAACAAAGCGCTGGCGTTCCAGGACAAGCTGGGCAGTGGTAAACTGTCTCTTTTCTTATCTTATTTTTGTTACAAATCGTGCATCTGCTATGTGCATGTTTCTTTCCTTCTCCGGTTTGAGGATTTTTTTGTGTAATATGCGTTGCTAGCATTTGCCTTCCCTGATTATTTCGATCTTCTGTTTCAGGTAATAATTTTTCCAACAATTGTAGTCTATAATCATGTAATGAACTTCTTGGACTCACATATTTTTTATATAATAAAAAAGAATTGATCGGGCTCATGTATATTATATGTACACCCAGTTTCTTATACCATCGCATAGTCTTCCTCTCACATGGGTAGTATGCCATCATTTGATCTTTTCTATCAATTCCTCCCATGAAATTATTGTACTGTAAAACAGCTTCTGGCTTTTTCACTTCTTGTTGCCTCTTGTTGAAATAATTCACCAAATTATTGTCGAGATATAAAAGACGTCTCTTTTGTCTCTCCACTTGGCAATCATCACTCCATTTGAGTAGCGGGCAATTGTCTCGCCCTTTTTTAATCTCGCCGCCTTCACATCTTTAGGGTTACTTTTCCTATCCACTCTTATTGTCCCCGTACAATAAGTTTTTCTGGTCAGCAATTGAGAAGCCAGCTCATAGGAGTTATAATAATTATCCATATACAATGAATGTCCTACATTCAATTTTTGATCCATTAGACTCAGTACTACGTTGGCGGCATGACCTTTGCCACCAAAATCATCTAAAGTACCTATATAGACGGCAAACTTTTGAACAATGCCGTCAGGCTCGGTAAGAAGGTATAATTTGACGCCATATTTATGCCTTTTATTTTTTATGTATTGTCGGAAACTTAGCCTTCCCCTCCACAGTACCATTAATTCATCTAAAGCAGGGGTGTCCAACTTGCAATGCCTCAAGGGCCAAAACTAAAACCTTTGATGTTGTCGCGGGCCATATAATAATTTTGTAACAAGTAATAACAAAATAAAGTGAGGTATAAAAATAATTAAAACAAAAAAGAGTATTATTTCTTTTATTGCTCAACAAATACATTTTTTGATAAACGGAAAATTTATTGATAACACTTTTTAATAATGAAGACAAACATTGCAAAAGCAACGAAAAAGATGTATCAATTAGTGTGAGGACTGTGGTCGATCGGCTTCATCCACCAATGAGGAAATGTCCACCTCCAGTTCAGTTGTAGACAGTCTCATAAGATGAAGTAAGGAAAAATCGGTTAGGTTGCTTCTGTTTTTGTTTTTAATGTATTTCATGGAGGAAAAGGCACTTTCACATGTATATGTGCTTCCGAACATTGACGTCATTTTCAGTCCAAAATCTCGCAGGTTTGGGAATTTCTCCTTTGGCAGTAATTTGAAAAATTCAGGTCCCTTTTCTTGTTTGGTGATTAGGTACATGTCTGCTTGAAGATCACATAACTCAAGCTGTAAGTTGGGTGGTTGATCATCAATGGTTGCTCCAAGAGGGTTATTATAAAGTAGTACACTGCTTTTAAGACTTTCAATTTCTTCAAATCTTGTATTGAATTCATCAATAACTTGTTCAATTTGTGAAATGCAGGATGAAAACTCAATATTTTCCTCACCGTTGAATTCTTCTGCTATTTGCAGACAGCTAGGGAAGTGTGTCAGGTTGTTCTTTTCCAAAGCACGTTTAAACACGTTCAGCTTATTCCGGAATCCGTTTATCATTCCGATCAAATCTGAAACCGTCTGGTTTCTTCCTTGGAGACTCAAGTTTAACTTGTTAAGATGATTAGTCAGATCTGTTATAAATGCTAACTGTCTTAAGAATTCTGGATCCTTAAACTTCTCTTCCAGTTCAGTTGTGTCAGATGAAACGTATTTGTTGAGGAATGCAGGGATTTCCTTTCTTATGGCAAAAAATCGTTCCATGCACTTTCCTGCACTCAGCCACCTTACATGGTTGTACATTAGCAAGTCTCCATACTCAGCCTCTGTTTCCACTAAAAACTGCTTAAGTTGCCTGTGTAAAAGAGATCGATTTCCACCTCTAATCATATTTATAATCTTAATCACGGTTTGGAAAACTTGATCTTCCTTGACTGATTTTCCACATAAAGCTCCCTGATGTATAATACAATGAATTGTTGGGCAAGTGACACCATTCTCTCGAAGCAGACCCACTAATCCAATTTTTTTACCTGTCATTGATGGGGCCCCATCTGTTGCTATGGCTGAACATTTATCAAAGCCTCCAATTCTGTCAACTGTTTTCTTCACAGCCTCATAGATGTCTTTTCCTTTTGTTGTTCCATAAAGAGGACAAATATCAAATAACTCCTCTTTACTGGTAAAATCATCAAAAGTAGTGCGCACAAATATTAACAGCTGACTAATATCGGTTTGATCAGTGCTTTCATCCAAACAAAGTGAGAAATATGAACTTTTCTTAACCAGGCTAAGCATAGATTTTTCTACTTGCTCACCCATAGCAACAATCCTTCTTTGTATGGTTTGATGTGAAAGTGGCACTGATTCAAATTTCTCCGCCATTTTAGAATCACCGAAAGCTTTGGCCATTTCAACAGCACATTTTTTTATCAAATTGCCATCAGTGAAAGGTTTTTTTGCCTTTGCCAGCTCAAGCGACACGGCATAAGATGCATGCAAAGAATGCGTTTGAGAGTGTAATATTTTACTGAACATACCAGTTTGCTGTTTAAGCTTTTTCTTCAAATCTGCAACTAGGGCACGCCGACTTTCATTTGTGTACGTAGCATACTTATTTTCATGCACTGTTGTGTAATGTCTTCTCACATTATATTCTTTAGGCACTGAAACTACATTCATGCACACTAAGCACTGCAACTTTCCATTATTGTTAGCAATCAAGTAATCACTCTCCCAACTTTCTTTGTAAATTCTGTTCTCACTATCAATTTTCCGTTTTATTGGTTTTACACTCATTATTGTATAAGAGGAATCTAAACAAAGAATTAATCAAGCACTGTTCACTAGCAACGTAATAGATTAGCCGACTAGAATACGTGTCAGTCGCACGATGGTGCCTGGCGACGGATGGTAAGCAGTGGGAGGTGGGAGGTGTAGCCTGCGTGAACTGTGATGCGCAGTAATCAGTGCAGTTCTCATAGTGGTGGAGGACGATTGTGTTCGTTACACGTCCGCAAAGCGGCACGCGGTACAGTACTTGTGATGTAAAAACACTGCTAAACCATGAAATATAAATTAAAAAATCTTTTTTCACAGTGGCAGCATTTAAAGAAAATATATGCTTTTCGAAAATCTTACGTGGGCCACAACAAATAGCCTCGCGGGCCGGATGCGGCCCGCGGGCCGCCAGTTGGACAACCCTGATCTAAAGACAGCTCTTTACCTGGCTAATAAAAGATTACTCATCCTTGAATTGAAATAATCAATGAGAGGTCTAATCTTATATAACCTATCAGTAGGTTTTTCCTGACCAGGTGAAGCATTTCTTGAAAAATGCAGACATCTGAAAATTAGCATGAATCGATCTCTACTCATGTAATTTTTGAAAGCAGGTAAATTGAACAACCGATGAGTCTTACAATAGTTTTGAAGTCTATTTAACTTGATTGTGCCTGAATGAAGTAATAATCCTATGAATATTTTAAGTTCTTCCACAGTAACATCCTTCCAGGCCGTTATGCGTGATTTTTCTTTCGTTCCAGCCGAAAGAAAAACTTCTTCGGCATAAATATTGGTTTCTTCAGCAATTAGTTCAAGAAGTTCGTCAGTAACCAACAGATTGAAAAAATCTAGTGGCGTGTTTCCTAAAAATGAAACATTTCAGGAAAAAATCACCTAGCGTTCTTCGATTTTTGTGAGGAGAAATATGCATAATTTACTACACAATGCAATATATTAATACTTCACAAAATTAGAACTCACCATCAGGTTGAATCAAGGGCTCTCGTTGCTTAGAAAACGGTATAACTGTTGGAATATCTTCTACAGAGTCCCATATCACAGTAGGTAAGGGCCCCTGAGGAGGTGGTCTCAGAGCGGCAGAAATCGTGGGACATCGAGGAGGAGACGAAGGAAAAACAACTGGTGGAAAATCTAAGGCACTACTAGTAGTAGGATCATCACCGGTACAAATATCCCCCGGTTCTTCATCGTCACTGTTCTCGAACTCTGAGTCCGACTCTGCATAGTCTGGATCCTTAATATCGTCATCCGAATCCATCAAATACTGTAATAACTGTTCTTCAGTCAACGGATATCTATCACGTACCGAATTCACTTTTTGCTCATTTTTTGTTTTTTCATATCCGAAGGGCCTGGGCGACTTTCGTTCATGGTGAACTCGAACTGAGACAATGTTTCTTATACAGGGTATTCCATATCCGATGGTCTATTATAAGTATCTAGAAAACAAAAAAAGATGAGAGGTTCAAATTTTGGTTACCGATGTAGATGGCTGTGGTCTATCGTTTGAAAATATTTTCATCTCCGCATTGTTGCCACATCTACATGTAACAGACATCAACTTGGAAATAGAACACCCTATATATTATATCTATTTTGAATTCTGCATCGAATTCCAAATAAGTTTTGTGAACCATGTTCTATACCTATCTCTCACCGTTTTTAAAATATTAATTATTTTGTAATTTTTTTTGGCCAAACCATGGTTATTTCATTATTTAATATCGCATGAATTAACTGATAGACCGAACTCTAATTTCGGTTTTTATTTCAGAACAAAACTCAAATCTTATTTTATACAGAGTGTCTGAAAAATACGTCTCAATTTGTATCTTTAATAAACGACCATAACTAATTATTTTCAAATGGAACACCTCATATATTATATTATTCAATTTTCGAATTCAACCAACCAATGTGAACAACTTTGATCAAGTATGTCCTATACCTATCTCTAACCCTTTATGAGATATGAATTATTTAAAAAAAATTGCTCCTATACAAGCATGCAAGCATATAATTTCCAATAAAATTAAAAATCAAGTGCATCAAATGACAAACAATAAAAGCTGGATTTTTTGGAGGTTTGATTTTCTGGTGGTTACATTTGATACTGAATTATCCCTCCCTAATGCTTGTCATTCACCTAAAAACTTCGATAGATCGACGTCATAACCCTTTATGAGATATGAATTATTTTATAATTTTTTTGCGTCTTTACAAATATAACATTTCAAATACAAAATTCGGTAAAATTGTATTATTGAACACATCAAATGATAAATAATAACTTCATATTAGTTCAGAAAGGTTTAATGGAATACATCAATGGACCTTCATAGTGGGTGTAAGACAAACATTACTATTTCGACAGAACGAACACTGTTCAAAATTAAATTGACAACCAATTGAATTGACAACCAAAATAATTCTAAAAACCAAGAGATGGTATTGTGAAACTAGCTTCGCAATTATTTGATATTTGATACTGACATGACAAAAATTCAGTAGCTCAGGTGCTTGAAATGCTGGCCATTCACTTGTAAACATTGATGGATCGATGTTAAAACGTGATCAGTCGTGGCTCTGCGGATTTCCGACGGGTCGAATTCCTCGAAGGCCCGTCTAACCCGATCTTTCAGTTCCTGTTTCGTATGGATCGGTGTTCTATATACCTTTTCTTTGATTTTTCCCCAGAGGTAAAAATCTAGGGGAGTCAGATCCGGTGATCGAGGCGGCCAAATCCAAGGACCCAAACGTCGTATCCACCGATCTGCGAACATATCGGTTAGTTCACTACTCACTTCACTTATGCAATGTTCAGGAGCTCCATCCAACTGATACCAACAATTCCGAGACAAGTTCAGCGGCAAATTGTCCAAAAAATCACTCACAGTCGATTTCAGAATATCTAAATATTTTTCGGAATTCAACTTTTCTTCATAAATGCAAATAGAAACTTTATCATCCATGATCATACAAAAAACATTAAAACTGAATTTTTGTTGGAATCCCCTTTGTCTGATGAAATGAGGATTTTCTGATACCCAGAAGTGATTATTTCGACGATTAAATATTCCCTCGCGTGAAAATTGTGATTCATCAGTCCATATAATTTTTTTCAAAAAGTTTGGATCTTCGTATGTCCATGTCAGTGCCGTATTCGCACTATATATATATATATATATATATATATATATATATATATATATATATATATATATATATATACATACAGTGTGACCCATTAAAAATGGAACCACCCCTGTAGAATGTGCATTTTTCAATCAATCTCATTTTTTTTTATTGAAATATTAAGCATGAAAAACTGTATCTTGACACTAACTTTCACAATTTTAGTTTCATTTCCAAGGCACTCTATGGTTTTTTTTGTTTGTCAAAAACGGCAAAAGTTTATTAGGCAATTTTTGTTTTCAAATTTGACTACACCACTGGATTCGTAGTCGTTATAAATCAAAACTGTCAAATTTTCATTAAAAAATATTTGTTAACAACGAAGTTACAACAACTTCAATTTTGGAAACAAAGTATTTGTTTGTAATTTTTATTCAGATTATAGATATATTTGAGATCTGACAACACTGTCATCACCAAGTAGAACACCAGTGAATTTGTACAGTGAAAATCCGAAGTCAACAGCTCAATGCGTTCTACAGTTATAACTCCTGAAAATATGGTAATGTGAGAGATTTGTGGTGCAAGAGTTTTGTAATGAAAATCTGACTACGCCACTGGATTTGTGGATAATATTCCCTTAAAATCATTCATTTGAGTGTAGGTTACGAGAAGTGAAAATAAAAATAAAAATTGAATAATTGAATAACAGAAAATTAAAAGTTCATTTTCAAGTTACGCAGTAGTAGACCAAGTTCAGAATCTCATGTCATGCGCTTTTACCAAATCTTGATAGAATCTTGAAGTATTAATGGTCATACTTGTAAGCTTTTTGGAAGTTTCCCAATAATAAATAATAGTACTTTTGTAACAGCGCACCTGGAAAATCACATTTTATGAGATTCTGAACTTACTCTACCTTCTTCTATAGCTGATGAAAACAAAATGTATACAAACAAGTTTCAAAGTATTTATTCAACAATTAATTGCCATTAAGAAAAAACTGATACTAAAATAAACATTGATTTAAAACTAAACATTCAAATTTTTGTGACTTCTACCAAACCTCCATTAAGTTCAATACATTTATCGTATCTCTTCCGAATATTGTTTACACTATTTCTTATTTGTTGAACTGTAATTTCGGCACAAGCTTGTCGTATCCTTTGCATGAGTTCAGCTCGATTCGTTGGTCTTGTTCTGTATACTTTTTGTGTCAGAATACCCCACAGAAAAAAGTCTAATATTGTTAGATCAGGCGATCTAGGTGGCCATTCAATTAAGTCACTACCTCGTCCTATCCAATGATTTGGAAACTGGTTATTTAGCCACTCTTTAACAACCCTCGAATTGTGCACGGAACAGCCGTCGAGCTGAAAATATAAATTTACTTGTTCCGCAAGAGGCATTTCATCTATTTCGTCCGATAATTGGTTATTTAGAAATTCCAAAAAATTTTGCCCGTTTGTTTCCATCAAAAAAATATGGACCTATTATTCTATTTTGTACTATACCTCACCAAACGTTAACTTTTTCGGAATATTGACTTTTACAATTTATGATCCAGTGCGGATTTTCCGTAGCCCAATACCGAGCATTTTGCGATGAAACTACCCCATTGGTGCTGAAAGAAGCTTCATCACTAAACATTATGCAGTTTAAAAAAATTCTTGTATTCAGGTACTCGCCTTGTGCCCACAAACAAAATTCCATACGTTTCACTTCATCACCTGCCTTTTAGGCCAGTAAAAAGGGGATTTTTAGTCGGCGTAATTCGGGGAAAGCTGGAGATGGTTTTAATACCGTCTAATGGTCCTAAATACATGTAATCTGAGTTTGCACCATCGCAGGTGGTGAGCTTAACTTTTGGGAACAAAAAACCTCGAAATTTTTGCACTTTTTTCATTAAATACACGCAAAATCGCTTATAACTCGTAAACGACACGTCCTATAGAAAAAATCATACTCGACAAAATTAAAGAGCATTAAATTCTACGTCTAATGACTTACTCAAACACCCGAATCGGTTCACTGGTGTAGCCGCAATCGTGCGTCAAAGATTGGCAATTTTTACCAACTTTGCTAAAAACTCCACTTATGTCACTTTCAGACAGCTGTAACATGTAAACGGTCAATCCAACCAATAAACACCATAGAATAAAAGCTGTAGAGCATCAAATTTCAATTTGAGTGGACACCTTAAATTTCAAATTCATTACCTACAATCTCCAAAAAACTGGTTTTCCGGTTTTTCGCCAAATGCACAGCAGAGCTTGTGAACAGAACTTACCTGTAATCTGATAATCATGTGTATTAATCTAATACGACCAATGCCTTAGTTCACTTCCCAGAATTATATCGAGAAAGTACGTAAAATACCTAATGAAGTAGGTAGGAAATTTAAAATTCCACGTTGACGTCATCATAAAAGTCGCTCAGTGAAAAGGGACCAAGGTAGCAAGAATAAAAGTTAATTTTTCTTTCTTAGTCTTTATTTACTAACATGATTGTCTTAAGATTACACATCATAGAACTGCATTGTATATATTAGAGTTAGGTATTGTAATACAAAAAATGAAAAAAAAATGAAAAACAACTTGTGAATGTAATACATTAAATAATTATGAATATAAATACAAGGCTCGTCGTTTATTTATTTGTACAATAATTATTTTCGCCGTCTTTTGGAGACAGAGGGGACAGGTTCTTCTTGCTCACAAGGTCTTGGGCCAGTATTCGAGGTTGGCTTGGGGTCAGCGGAAGTTGACGGCTCGGGATCAGCAGAAGTTGATGGCACCGGGTCAGCCGAAGTTGAAGGATGCTGTAAAATGGACAACAGAGGCGGCATCTCGTTCATTTCCTTGTCCATTGCTTCCTCATCGGCCTCATCGTCATCATAGCAGGGCGCGACTTCGGATGCAATCTCAATTTCAACAGGGGCATTAGTGCAGGATTGACCCTTGCAGCTGCGGCATATCACTGAGCACTTCAAGCCATGCTTGCGGCAGCTGCATTTTCCCATGCAGCCCTTCACACATTTACAGGAAAGGCTGTTAAGCACGTCTGCTGGGGCTGGATCCCTGGTGGTCGTTGTTGGGATCAGCCCATGCCCACTCTGTTCCCACCCCCATAACGTGGCAGGTTTCTCGTACCCATACCAATGCTGAACTTGGTGGTATGTTCTCAGTGAATGGTGCTCAAGTGCCGCATCGGTCGGGGGCAATGATGCCAGGTCAAATCCGGGTTTGGAGAGGCTGTTTTTGAATTGGGAAAACCTCACGCTGTTGATTGTTTCCGCATGCTGTGAAGAGTATACGTACATCAGGAATTGTTTCCCTGCATGTATAACATCCTCTTTAGACGCATTCTCATCAGAGAAGACGGAGGCGTATGTGGTTAAATGAGGATTTTTTGCCATGACTTTCACGAATTTCAATTTACCTTGCCTGTAGAAAGAAGATGTGGTGTCGCATCCACTAAATGCGTGAAGAAAGGGGAGATGCTCCTTGATAATATCATCATGTCTGAAGTGGTTGGGAGAATAAAAGGTGTTGTTCAACACCCCCTTTCCTGGTCTCATGACAATGACATCTGATGAAGGAGCTCACCCAGTTAGTATAACAAGGAGGTCGGTGTCCTCTCCAACTATAATGACACGTTCTTGCTTTTCGTGGGCCATTTCCAAGGCGGTTTCCACAATTAGGGTATCTGCATCTTCATCGGCTTGTATCACGCAGAACCCCTCTTGTGACAACTTTTCCCGCAGCAGTTGGATAAGTTTATCCTTGTTGGAATCATTTGCGAAAAATCTATCTTTGGGCATGGTCGCTGTCATGGTCTCGTCGAATTCGACCCTGGCTGCAGAGGCTTTCTGTTGGCGGCGCAATCGCTCGACAGTCTTAGTACTCTTGTCCTTCGCATCGTGTGGATAGCCATCAAAAACTATCGTCGTTCCTTGTTTGCCAAAGTACCGCTTGACGTAATTGACATATTTAGCGAGGATGTCTGAGAACTTTTCCTTTGATTGCCAGACAACTCGATGAATAAGAAATCCTCCGTCAAGTACGAATGTTGCTTTGGACATGTCGATGTCTTCACTCTTCATAGGTGAGAATAGATCATAAAACACTGATTTGCGGGTTTTCCTCATTCCTGTTTCATCAAACATGGACAGAGGATAAGGTGCCAACTCATACGTAAACAGATCCTTCAACTGTGCATTTGTTTTTTGGAGGAAGGTTATTCTTTTGAAAATGGTTTCTGGGTTGACTGGAACCACTTCTTTATTAATTGTTACTCGAGAGGTGAAAGCTTTAAGAGGGACAACTCGGTTTTTGCGTTGAAACTTAACATCACGAAAGTTGTTGCCAACAATCCTCCCAATACTTTCCTTTCCTTTCAATAATGCCTGGTGGCAGTTTATAGTCGTGTCACCCACAACTCCTGTACTAATAGACATGACATAGTCACCTGTTGGGAAAGGGTCGTGAGTAGCAAACCATGAAACGAATTTGGCAACGTCTGTTTCATCCCTTGTTATCCTGGACAGCCTGGCATCTACATGTTGTTCTGTGCTAGCAAAAGTTATACCACAAAAATCTTCAAGTTGGAGGAAAATTTCCATGATAGCAGGCATTGATGCTATCCACTTTCCAAGGACAGCATCGGTAACACCACGCCCAGATATGCCACCTGTGCTCTTGCTAGCTCTCATAACCACCTGTTCTATGGTCATATCAGTCCATATTCCAGACCAGAATTTGTCAGACCTCCGAATGGTGAAGAATCCTTTGTTGACAAATCGATTGAATTCATCAGGTGGAAGCTGTGATTCAAGTTCCAACATGTCTTGGACATATAGGTGAGCAGATTTTGCATAAAGGAAGTGGCCTGTGGCATGAAAGTAGGGCAACATTTGTTGAACACATTGAATATGTGATTGGAAGTCACCACTTCGTTCGGCTTGGATGAATCGTTTGATGATGGTGACCATATGGAAGTACTGAACCCACAGCTTGGCAGTGGGCCCCCTTTCCTCAAGTTCAGCTAGTTTGTCATAGAACTTATCCATAATACTCGTAAGGGGTGGTCTATTCAGTTCATCGTCAAAGTTTGAAGCTCCAATGCTGCTGAGAATGACCAGTACCTGTTCGTTCTGTTCTTCAGTTATTTCAAGCTTGGACAGAATTAATTTAGCTAAAGCCAAGTGGACTAAGATATGTCCTCTGACAGCTCTGGAGTACGCGTGTCCTGTCATCATTTTTTCAGTGGATGCTCTGGCGTAGGCTACACTTAACACATCTTGCAACCCAGATCCATCCATCAAAAACCCAATGGTGCCCATGTACGACATCAAGAGGTGAAAACCACCCAGCCTGACAATAACACTGGTCAAGGGAGGCCCACTTCCTGCCACCAATTCCCTTGATTTTATGTACAAAGGCTGGTCAAACGTCGCAAAGGTGAATTCTTGATTTCCTTTGTTTTGTACAGCAGTCATCAGAGCAGTATACAAAGTATCTGCGTCTCCAGGTGGGGAGTCGATGAATGGCAAGCAGACAACACGAGATTTCGTATATTCTTGGCCTGACGTTATCCGTTCCATAAATCCGTTCCAGCCAGGGATGTCTGGGCGATCTTGCCATTTGCTGTACAGCCACATAAAGTCGCCAGAAGAAATTTTGACGTTTTCAGTTGGATTTCGATCGTCCAGGTTGTAAATGGTGATTGAATTTAGTCCATTTTCAGTTGTTTTCTGATAATGAAGTAACGGAATCTTCCTCGAATCCCCTATTTCTTGCGCGCTAGTTAATCTCCTTAATTTAGAGATCCTTCCATCTGAACGGACAGAAGTGTGCGGGGTGATGCATTGAAGCCCTCCCATGGCATGAAAAGTATTTGCTCCATCAATCGTGTCGATATTAAGATCCACGTTATCAAACACAAATTGGTTGTATGAATTCTCCTCTGTGATTTGTGGTGGTTGCTCAATGCAAGATGCTTCAAATAATCGAGCATCGTAATATGAACAACAAAATCCGAGACTGGAAAGCACTTCAAGCAGTTCTTTAGACCCATACTTCTTGTACAGAGTAGCGCCCAGAGCAACTTGTAGTGGGGAGATGAACGAACGTGGTCTCGTAGCACTCAATATGGCATGTGCGATCGCAGTTATTTTTGTATCCATCTTATCTTGTTCAGGATGCACTTTTTTAGGTCGCTGTACAATTGTCTTGAGGAGTAACTGCAGCGAGTCGGGGAAATTTTCAATCTCTGGATATGTATCCAAATCGTAATTCTGTGATCTGATGTCCTCTCTTATGATGCTTGCAGCTGCTTTAACGATTCGAAGGCGCTCTTCTTCTTCATCATTTTTCCTGGCATCATACCAACTCTGCTCAATTATCTTGTAGCCAGTCTTTCGAAAACATATAACGGTTGGCTTGCCGCCATCTTTAGGTGTCACAATAATGTTATCGCCGTATTTCTTTTCCAGCCGGGTTTTCAGGGTTTTGTCACTTGGAATGTAGCCTGTGTATCCCTTAAAGATTTCGGGCAGAGTGAATTGGCACTTTTCTTCGTTGATCTCTATATATTGACATAAGTAATTAAATGCCTGAGTCACTTTCTCTTCCTCAGGCCTACCTGCCTTTCTGATGAGTGCTGGTGTCTCACTAAATCTCAAAAACTGTTTTCCACACGATGCATGATATCGAGCCTCAGCTGCAACCAGATCAGATTCAAGACGAATTCGTCTCAACACCTCCTCTTCTCCCTTCCGTTCTGCTGCTGTGACGAGAGAATCCTTGAATTCCAATGTTTCAACACAATGAACGGAGTCACGTCGCCCGACTGGTTTTTTCAAATTCTTTTTACGAAATTCAGTTGATGCATCCTGCCCACATATCACACAGTTTTTCTTAAAATCAAATACTGTTCCTGACGGTCTTTTGGCTCGAGTAACCCCACTCTCTTTTGTTCCAACCCTCTCCCTCACGTAAAGTTTCCTACATCTCTCGTGAACAGCTATTGAATTGAGCCCCTGCAGGGTCTTGTAATGGTCATCATTCTTTTCTTTGCTGACCTTAATGAAAGTCGCAATTCCCCTTGCCTTTACTGTCGTGACCTCTTCCACAAATAAACTTCGGTCACAAAAAATACACTTCCCTCCGCTCATTGTGGAAAGATAACAAACGCGTTTCAAAACTACGTCACTTCGCTAAACTGAACTGGCGTTGAAAACCGAAGAAAACGTTTTAGTTAACTAAACACTGTCAGTCCACCACAGAGGCACAAAATAAACTGCCAACTTGTGAGGGTTCTGTTGAGTTGGGGATCTGCAGGTATGGCCGTGAAGGAAGGGACATAGCGGGACTCTTTTGTTGAGAGGGGTCGATGACCATACCTTGAGCCTTAGGAGGGGAGAGACCAACAAGCAAAAAAAACCCTCACCTGCCACCTTCCCCGATAAGATGTGTCTGCTTGAAATAATTATTCTGAACAAATAACTTCCTGCCGAACCGATCATATTTTACTTGGATCACGTTCAAAATGTAAAATAATTCCCTACAGTCATTTATTAATTCATTTCTTTTATATTATTAGGTACCTACCTAATTTTGAAGTTTTTATTTTTTAATATTTTTTTGAACTTCTTTTTGAATTCTAGCTTTTTTGAAACATTTTCCTTTATTCTATCCCTCTACAAACACGTTCACGTTTTTTGTCCGACTACTGTTTCACAAGTTCAGCTGATACACGTTTGGCGGAAAATCAGAAAATCCGGTTTTGTGGAGATTGTAGGTACTGAATTTGAAATTTATGGTGTCCACTCAAATTGAAATTTGATGCTCTACAACTTTTATTCTATGACGTTTTTTGATTGGATTGACCGCTTAGATGTTACAGCTGTCTGAAAGTGACATAAGTGGAATTTTGAGCAAAGTTGGTGAAAATTGCCAATCTTTGACGGTCGATTGCGGCTACACCACTTAACCGATTCGGGTGTTTGAGTAGGTCATTAGACGTGGAATTTAATGCTCTTTAATTTTGTCAAGTATGATTTTTTCTGTAGGATGTGTCGTTTACGAGTTATAAGCGATTTCGCGTGTATTTACTGAAAAAAATGTAAAAATTTCGAGGTTTTTTTGCTACCAAAAGTTAAGCTCACCACCTGCGATGGTGCAAACTCAGATTACATGTATTTAGGACCATTAGAAGGTATTAAAACCATCTCCAGCTTTCCCCGAATTACGCCGACTAAACGTCCATTTTGAGGCTCGTTTTACTGGCCTATTTAAAGAGTGAAGAAATTTAGGTTTAAATGCTCTCATTTTGTTTTGTTTAAGACATCGTCGAATAGTCTCTCTCGGTAAGTTTAAATCCAAACTGGCGACTCGTAAACTTCTGTTTGGGTGGTTTCTAAAATAATCTAAAACAGCACCTTCGTTTAAATTTCTTCTTCGGTGATTATTTTTTAAAATATGTTTGCTGACTGCACCGGTTTCTTTAAGGGTCTCTTCTCACGGGTCGGTACAGCAGCGGTCTGGTAACGACGCAGCAAATATCGTAACGATACTCTACCGCATTTACCTTTCTCATGAAGCTGCATACATTTGTCAGTTGTAAAGCATGTCGTCGTCTAGTGAGGAAGAGGATATTGTTTTATATGTGTATTTTAAAAGGTTACAAAAGCAAAAAAGAAAAATATATTGGGTACACCCATACATTGAACGGATTAGGAACTGTAGGCTATTTGTCGCCGCTCAAGAATTAAGTATGAATGATGCAAAATTTCGGTCAATGTACAGAATGGCAAAAACTTCATTTCAAGAACTTGAGCAACTTCTTGGTCCAACTATTACCCGACAAAACACGAATATGAGAGAGTGTGTAAGCGCTGGAGAAAGGATTTTAATAACGTTACGGTAAGTGCACATAGAGAAAAGAAAACATTAGTCATTATTTGTATTAAAAGTCTTGAAATATGAATAAACAGTTTGTGCTACATCTGCTTCTGTCTCTGGTGATGTCGGCAGTATAGTGTACTGAGTGTCGGAAAACTGACTTGATGGATCAGGAGAAACTAAAGGAGTTAGTACTGACTGAATCGTGGATGACCTTTGTGATGGAACATGTGTATACTAGTAGGAGATTTGAGCCGGTTCTAAGCCTCCCCCCACCACTATGACGTATTAATTGCTTTTTTATTGGTTGTTGTTTGGTGAAGTCAATGTGATGTGACCTTGAAGGGTGTGGTGTATGGATCATTCAGAAATTTTTTCCCGGTTCTAATCCTCCCCCCACCAATATGACGTGTTATTTGCTTTTTTTTGTTGTGCAGTGAAGTCAAGGCGTTGTGACCTTGAAGTGTCTGGTGCATGGATCGTTCAGATTTTTTTTTTCATATGAGATTTTGTGTGTGTATGTGTGTGTGTGTGTTAGAGAATGCACGGTACAGGGTTTCATCATGTGCTTGTTTGTCTATGTACAAACATACGTCTGCATACTTCGAAGATCCTCCAAGTAATGAATGCTCCATCGGTGTGAGGGCACCAAGTTAGTAGTGGAGTGACGTCACAGCAATAACCGTTCAACGGCTAGAGAGCGACATGTTCACTCCACGACGTGTGGCAGAGTAATGCGTATTCATCGGTCTGCTCTCACCTCCCTCGATGTAGTGAAGGATGTGACGTAACGCCCCAGACTCGCCATCAATGGTGACACGCAGGCGGGCGAGGACTGTGCTAACGTCTGTCTTCTCCGAGAGCGCAACGACAATTGCTTGTTCGGCTATCGCTCTCGAAGCAGTGAATGATGTGACGTAACGCATCACCCTACCCTCGCTATTGATGGTGACACGCAGGCGGGCGAGGACTGTGCAAACGTCTGCCCTCTCCGAGAGCGCAACGATCACTGCTTGCTCGTGCCGGCAACTGTTATCGCATCAAATTGGGAGATGGGCTTGGCTGTGACGTCAGGCATCTCTAGTGGATAGCAACTAGCAATGTGAACCTTTCACGGTTTCATGGTGGGGGTGACTCGCACTGTTTAATATAAAAGAAATGCCTGGCACACTATGAAATCAGTAGACGAATATATCTGCAGCAGTTAGCAATTGGTAGAGTGTTATTCAGTTCGTAATAGAAGGAAGACGGTGAGTGTATTTGTCTGTTGGAAATTGTTTATATTTTCATATATATTATCATCATGTCCGTTTCAAAAGTAGACTTGAATAAAATTAATAATTTGATTGTACAGGAGGTTGAAATACTAGAGCAAAAGGCCTTATCATCATTGCCAATTGATGAAGTGTACATAATTAAAAATATGTCAACTTATTCTACACGATTTGGTAAATCAATTTTATTAACTTTGCAAGATGTGAGCAATGATAAATTATTTAAAACATGGCTACCAAAACGTATTTCGTTGCAATTCAGTGATGACGATATATCTTGTATCAACTCATCAGGTGGTAAATATACGATGGTGTATTTAGGACAGAGCCAACAAAGTTTTGCTGGCATGAAAACGCGATCTCTAGTTAAATTCAATATGATTGAATAATAATTGTAATAATTTATAGCGAATTTCTTTAGGTCATAGCTTACAAAGTTTTTTGGTGTGAAAACGCTAACTCTAGTCAAATTCAATATGATTGAATAATAATAGTAATTATAATGAATTTCTTATTGTTTTATTAATATTCATATATTAGATGATAATTATATGGAAATATAAACATTACTAACTTAGTTGAATACACCCACTTTGTAACTACAAGTAAAATGGGAATGTGAGTATTATATCACTGAAAAATTGGAGGTTGCTTATTGTTTTTTTTTATTCGATTTCAGTTCCACCATTTAAAGATGTGGATGCAGTACGCAAGTCAAGATTGGGTCGATGTTGTAGATCTCAAATCATCGGTTCAACATTTGTCGTCTAAATTGAAGGTGTTGGGTGATGGAGCCGAACATGCAAGCAATTATGATATGAGTGTATGCTATGATGAAAAACAAATCGAATTATGCCTTCGTGATGCTGAGAACTATTGGAGTGGTGCAGAAGTTTGTAACAAATTTTTGGATAATGAATTGGAATTGTGGCAACTTTGTGAGGTTATGATTGAACTGAACCTAAGAAGATTCCTGTATAGCCTCCAACCATACTTGCCAGAATGGATTATTCATCACTTTGAATTGAATGATGAAAATCGAGAGGAAATTGAAGATGGTCGCGAAAATGATGATTATGAGGAAGAAGTTATTTTAGATAGTCTGTATGTTCCTGTAAATCATAAATAATGTCAAATAAAAAACTTTGTATTATTTTCATGTTTTATTTATTTAAATCTCATGAAATACAATAGAAAATGATTACAAAACAATAAATATGATATAAAATACAATACATGATATAAGTCAGTTACAAATAAAAAAAAGATCATAAAACAGTATATGATAGAGTGAAAAAAAGTGTCAATATCTGCTATGAACTGAACCATCCAATGCATTGTATGTTAAAACTGTATCATGCAAAATTAATGCATATACTTTAGTGTTGTCTGGAAACTTGGTCTTCCTCGTCTCAAACCCAATCTTTATATCAATAGTTGATGATTTTGTTGCATTCGGTTGATGGGAACAATCGATGACGAATAGTGGATTCTCTCTAAATTGCCCAATGTCCATCAGAGGTTCACTCATATCTTTATCATAATAACTTCGCTGGAAACTCTCAAAAGCATAATAAGCAGGAGCATCAAGTTTTTTATCGAAATTCAAATTCCAACGCTCATATGGATAAACTTCAGAATTCAAGTATACTCGAATACTATTGATATCAGCAGTTGTGAATTTTGTAATATCCTGTGTTCTATCTTCAGATGTGGTAGTACTTTGGAATGCGATGATGACAAAACGAGGAGTTTCCAATGCATTAGTTGTTTTGATGGCCCATATGTCTGAAGAAGTCCCACGTAATGATGGTAGTTCATAGAGGTCCCACATACGATACGCCAACTTGATTTTGGCATTCAGACCGCTTTTGTTTATTCTACTCAAAAGTTTTAGCTTGTGTTTATCATCTGGTACAATATGTCTTATTTTCCATTCGATTTTATTTATTTCCAAATCAGCATCAACCTCACCTATATACGAGTTTTTGAATGATCGAGCGATAATCAAAATCAATTCCTGTTTGGCATTCAAGATACTTTTGTTGTAATCTTATGGGCAAAACCCATCAAATATTTCAGTGGTAGTTTTCCACTAAAAACATGACTGTTTGTATCCAAGATATCTTGCTTCAATTGTGAAAGTCCCCAACCAGATGTCAATAATGTGTTAGCATGAGATTGTCCAAATGATATCATGGTTTTCATTGTAGATGTTATCCCAGGTTTTCTAACAACAGCCACTTGTTCACCACCCATTTCATAACGAATTTCGTCAAAGAGAAATGCAATTGCATTATTCGAGAGATAGCATGTTTTCGCTACATCTTTGGGGGTGAATTTACCTTCTATGTATGTTTGAAGGTGATTGACAATGTTTCGTGATGAATTTCACTAGTTCGGACTTCCATTGTCTATTATATAAAATGATTTGAAATCCCTGAAACAAGTAAAAAAGAATAATTAAAAAAGAATAGTTGAAAATAACAATTATATTAAGTAACAATAAACCTGAAATGAAATGATAGTAAAATAACCTACAAGTAAAAATATAATAATTGAATAAATAAAAATTAAAGGAATGCAAAAAAGAAAATAATAAAAATAAAAAGGTGTGGAGATTCCAAGTCACGTTAGTTCACGACGTTTCGATTGTTGGTATCTACAATCGTCTTCGGGTGATGACTGGACTGATTCCTCCGAGAGATGACTATTTTATAGGTCGTTGAAATACTTTCACTTTCTCTACTTTCCATTTTCCGCTTCACTGATTCCGTGAGAGATGACCGATTTGGCGGGAGTTGGTCATTTCTCGTTTGATGATGGGTTTCCATATGTTTCGTATATCTACGCTGGCCTGGCTGAATACGTTGTTGGACAAGCCGCATACATGTTGTCCAACAACGTATTCAGCCAGGCCAGCGTAGATATACGAAACATATGGAAACCCATCATCAAACGAGAAATGACCAACTCCCGCCAAATCGGTCATCTCTCACGGAATCAGTGAAGCGGAAAATGGAAAGTAGAGAAAGTGAAAGTATTTCAACGACCTATAAAATAGTCATCTCTCGGAGGAATCAGTCCAGTCATCACCCGAAGACGATTGTAGATACCAACAATCGAAACGTCGTGAACTAACGTGACTTGGAATCTCCACACCTTTTTATTTTTATTATTTTCTTTTTTGCATTCCTTTAATTTTTATTTATTCAATTATTATATTTTTACTTGTAGGTTATTTTACTATCATTTCATTTCAGGTTTATTGTTACTTAATATAATTGTTATTTTCAACTATTCTTTTTTAATTATTCTTTTTTACTTGTTTCAGGGATTTCAAATCATTTTATATAATAGACAATGGAAGTCCGAACTAGTGAAATACCTTCTATGTAAATGAAGCTGTCGGCAATATCTAGTATAACATCTTGATTATTGATTGCAATTCTGATTTCATCCGAATTCCTGAATAGCGGTGATCCATAGGGCTTATATGTGTGCTCATGTAAACTTATGAGAGAATGATCGAGCACTGGTTCATTGAATATATTCAACTTTTCACTGTTTGTTTCGAGCACCATTGTTATTTTCTCACTTTCAATCCAATCGATTTCAAAAATTTAAGATCACTCACAGACAGAGCGTTATGTGCTAACTGTTTAGCATACACTTGTGGAATGAGCTTCTTTTTATGCACACTTTTCTTTTTATGCACACCTTTCTTTTTGATAGTGCAACTCGTTTGGGATTGTTCAATGCGATTTTGTCTATTGTAAATGAAACCCATAACAACAGTTATTCGATTTTCTTCAATTCCAAAATAATGAAAATCTCTTCTTCACTTCCAAAATCGATAAGGTTATTTTTTTCATCCAAAATACGCACTGTAATGTTGTGAATCAATTGACGACCTTCTGGACTGACAGGCATATATATGTGTGGTTCTTTAGTAAGATTGTAGCCAGGTTCAACATCAATATCGAATGGGAAAAGAATGTGAGATTCTTCACCATTTATATATGAACCTGATATTATATTGCAATCTAAGCGGATAAGTCTCACAGTTGTAATGTTTATTGGTAATGATGATTCATGTATCTGATTTGGTGGAAATATTCCATGAGCGAACCCCATCATTTCTGCTAAAGAATTTGGATGTGTCAGATCAATTTCAAATTTGGATCGCATTTCACATTTGAATGTATTATTATTGGCGTGTAGATAGAAAATATCATCTGCAACGACATCATTTGGTTTTTTATCATGAAACAATCTGAACATGATATGTTTCTGTATGACGGCATTGATCTCTTCTATTTCGTAAGCACCACATGGAATTTCAATTGTCAACTTTTGGGGTATCGATGAGTTGTCATTACTGATTCTAAAACTAAGTTATTAGCTTCAGTTATATTATTGATTGTATTGCATCCATAGAATCCCAAAAGTCCTAATCCATAACGACTGTTCCTATCCAATTCAATTGGTGGAAAAAAATCCGCACTCAAGACACTTGTCCCGATAGCTTGTAGCTCGAACTTTCGTGACATGACTGATGAATATTTTGAAACACATTTCAATTTATTATTGTACACAGCAACAGCACATTTGAGACAATTTACACTTTTTGGAAGGTGTTGTATTGTAATAAGTATCATTTTTATTGATACCAATATTCACATCCTCTATATTACAAATACAACACATAGATTTTCGAGGTATAGGACCATCATTAACATCCGAATCTGAATTTTGATCGTGGTGGTGCTCATAACAATATCTATGTTTCATTATATCGATGTCATCTTGCAGATGCTTAGGCAACTTTTCCCAAACATATGCAATCTCATGTGCAACACATGCAAGTATCACTTCCTTAGGCATATTTGCAAGCATCACTTTATCCATTTTTTTCAAGGTACCATATTTTGAAAACATTCTAAGTGAAAACCCCATTCCCTTGATAGCCTCCCGATCCAGTTTTGGTGTTGAATCCATTTTTATTTGGAAAATTATTTAGAGAGAAACTGCAAGCACAAGTGACCACAGAGAACTGTATTAAATTTCTGTTGTCGATCATAGTTATATTTGATTTTTACATTCGAACATTTTCGAAAGAATCGAGTCAATTCCAATGGTGGGGGTAGATCTCCAAAACTATCGAAATATGTGACTTCTTTCCCACATTTTTTATATGCCACCCAATGTGTTCCTGGTCCACTTATTCCATCTAAATTAACAATAGCTGTCTCGTTTTGTTTTGGACCTGAAGATGGTAATCTATCACGCATAAAAACACCACGAAAATGTGGAATTTTCATTTTTTGTGCATAATAACTGAGATCGAGATCAGTAAGAGGCCTCTGAGGTAGGGGTTCAATCAGTTTTTTGTTTTGTTTGTGGCTTTGTATGGTTTTAAATATAGTCCTAAACCTTTATGGTATGGTTTGAGATATATTCCACTTCCGCGTTTGCCTAATGCTACAGCCTCCATGGTTTTATTGTGACGATTGGCTTCCATTAAAGCCGCTCTGCTGGCTTTTGCCGAATTCACGGCCTTGGCAATACCAGCAGCGGCTCCCGCCAAACTTCCTAGTGCGGATAGTCCAGCAAAAATTGGTATCAATGGTAAAAGTCCACCGATCTTGGGAATAGGAATTATGCGTGGTGTGCGGATTTTCTTCTTTCCACCGGCAGCTTTAAGGTATTTACGTGCCGCCTGCAATGCCACAGTGATAGCTTTTTTGCTATTATTCGTCACAAATTGATTCCCACCAGCTTTCTTCAATACATTTCGCACTTTATGGACTATCCCAGCACCAAATGCAACTTTTTTAATATTATTTTTCTTCGATTGTTTCCTCTTACATTTTTTCTTATTGGTACTACAACCCATGCCCATATGTCTTTTCGCTTTCATAATGTTGGTGACAAGTAATGCAGCTGCTCTTTCCCCAATACTCGCGTCCTTTGATTTAACCCTATCCCAAGCGCTGTATTCAAGTTCTTTGTCGGCTAAATGTCTTGCTGCAAGATCAGATGGATGCTTAGAATATTGAATATCGTGTTTTTTGCATTCAATATCTAATTTATTGATTCCAGGATCGTTACGAGCTAAACGTTGTTTCAATTTTGTACCCGGTCCACAGTATTGATATCCTCCGGGTAGATGTAATTCGAAAGGAAGTTTGTTTATTAAATCATTAACAAAACCACAACCTCTTTTAATTTTACGATCACTTTCAATACGTCCGTATCGTTTGATGGTACACATTGAAATGAATAAGCTAATAACATTTATATAGTCTCCAACCACGGCACGATGCGCATTGTAAAACAGAAAGAAAAGTTAGCTGTAGATAATCTAGATGAGAAATTTGGGTGTGGATTGAATGGACAAAGAGTATTCAGACATGGTCCACTACTTCCATCATCAGTTCGAGGACTCATTATAGGACCTTCAAATTGTGGAAAGACGAATGCAATGATATCACTATTAACACATCCACAAGGATTGAGATTTAGAAATGTGTATCTCTATTCGAAATCACTCAATCAACCTAAATATCAGTACTTGCGAAGTGTTTTGGAACCTATAAAAGGATTAGGTTTTTATACATTCAGCAATAATGCAGAAATAGTGGAACCCTCCGACGCTAAGCCTAATTCTGTTTTCATTTTCGATGATGTGATATGTGAAAAGCAAGATATTATTAGATCATATTTCTGTATGGGACGTCATAAGGATGTTGATTGTTTTTATCTAGCACAGACATATTCACGGGTACCCAAACAGTTAGTGCGTGACAATACCAATTTCATTATAATGTTCAAACAAGATGAGACGAATTTACATCACATTTATTCAGATCATGTTTCACCCGATGTAACATTCAAACAATTCCAATTGATGTGTGTTAAATGCTGGGAGGATCAATATGGATTTCTAGTAATTGATAAGGATAGAAAAATAGATGAAGGTAGATATCGCAAAGGATTCGATAGTTTTATATACCCATGATCTTGTTTTTGAAACTTATTCGATCACTGAATATTGTAGAGGTCACTTCATCAACGAATTGAGCTATAATTTAAAAAGGGCATTATGAATACAAAAAACGATTCTGAACATAAAAACAATGAAATGAATTTGAAACGTCAACTAGTAGAGACAACAGAAGCTGTCAGACAGAAATTCAACTCTATCAAGAATGATAATATTGAAAATCGTTCGACACTTGAAAGATTGTATGAGCCCATAATGAAACCATTGAATGTTTTATCATCAAACGCTACTTCTAAATCAGCAGTGTTATCACCAAATCGTGGATCTGTTCAATCTACTTCAAATTATCCCATGAGTACTCCAATAGGAAGAAAACAATCTTTTGATGGTGTATCATCTGTGAATAGTGACACGAGCACACTTCAAGACGATATGAGAACAACTCTATTCGAAACACCATCATCGTCCCACATCGATTCCTCGGATCCTGACATCTCACCTGTTATGAATGAAAGTGGTGAAGATGTTTTGATGAAACATTTGAATAATGTAAAATCTAGAAATCCAGCATATGATGGAACATTTGGCGTACGTATGGATCCAATTACACAAAAGCTGAAAATGGGAAGTCTAGTGGTACATTTCAAAGATGGAAACATTTCATTTTGGGATGCTAATAAAGTGAAAAAATATGAATGCGCAGGTAGTCCAGAATTATATGATATGATCTTTTTGAAGAATCCACAAGATGTTGATAATGAAGAAACTCGTCAAGTATATTCCAAAATATTGAAAATAACGAATGCTCCATATAAACAATATCATCTGAAGAATGGTTTTAAAAATACAAATTCTAAAAAATTTCGTGAAGTCATCAAACCACTATTAGACTCACGACAATATCCAATTAGGAGTAGAAGTAAAATTGGTGGAGCACTCAAACGAGTGAAAATGGAGAAAACATATAATTCTAAACCTGCGAATTATGTGTACTGGAATTCACCGAAAGAGTTAGTTGCTCGCCTACGACTATTGGTAGCATCAAAGTCAGCTGGACATACCGGACATGATAATGAAATAATTTCAATAATTGAAGAATTACGTGAAGAAGGTATAATATATTAATATATATCCACAAGTAATGATCACTGTCACATCATCATTCAATGCAGTAACATTATCACTTTTTTTCTCTTTAATCATATTGAAATAGAATGACTAATGAAGTAAGTGATATCAAACGACAAGTTGTTAATGAATTACATAGACCTGCAAGACGTAATTTTCGTAGAAGAATAACTACCATCAAAGGTTTTGCAGATCTATGGCAAATAGATCTAGCTGAACTACAACCTTATGCAAAAAGTAATGAAGGATACCGATATATACTTGTAGTAATTGATTGTTACTCAAAATATCTATGGACTGTGCCAGTTAAAGATAAAACAGGTAGTACAATAACTAATGCAATGAAATATGTACTGAAGAAAGCCAAATTTTCCCCTAAACATATACAAAGCGATCAAGGGAAAGAATTTTTTAATAGAAGCTTCTCATCTCTCATGCGAGAATATAATATCAATCATTATTCAACCTTCAGCACAAAGAAGGCAGCTATAGCAGAAAGAGTGATTCGTACAATAAAGGCATGGCTCTACAAGGAATTTTCGATGAGAGGTCACCACAAATGGCTTGATATTCTTCCAATTATAACTAGTAGATATAATAATAAAGTTCATCGTACAATAGGTATGGCACCCATCAATGTTGATTCAACAACAAAATTAATTCAAGGGTATCAATGGAATTGATACAGGAAGACAAAGTAAACCCAAATTCCAATTGAATGATATTGTACGTATAAGTAAATACAAAAATATTTTTGAAAAGTCTTACACTGCGAATTTTACCACGGAGCTATTCAAGATTGTTAAAATTAATAAAACCATCCCAACGACTTATAATCTTGAAGATATGAATGAACAGCCGATTAGAGGATGTTTTTACGAAGAAGAGTTATTACGAACCGAGAATCCTGACGTATATCTGATTGAGAAGGTGTTGAAGAGAAGAAAAAATAAAGTATATGTAAAGTGGTTAGGTCTTCCTAGCGAACAAAATTCTTGGATTGATGAATCAAATATGGTTTAAATGTATCTAATAATGACTTTTATGAATAAAGTAATATTAAAGTTCATTATTGTTTTCATTTCAATTATAAGTATGTGAATTGAAAAATATTGCAGCGGTAAACATTGCCCCAGCCATTCGCAATGTTCTGTGTATACCAAACCAAATTAATTGTATACTCCATTCCCGCTTATATTTTTCAACTCACGATATTGAAAACACATTATCATTCCCAAAACTAATCGCCGTCACTTTGAAATGCAGTATCCAACTCTTTCTGCCAATTATCTCTCACTGATAATGCCGTCTCATAAAGCTTAGTCGACTCCTCAAGCTCAGCCTGAGCTTGCATTCTCGAACGTTGATGGAATTGCTTATCTTTACCAATTTTTGAACGGAGTTCATCAGCATCTTTAGACATTCTAACCAATTCAACCTTCGCTAATGCAATTTTGGCATCTAATGCTTCAAGAGTTTCATTATTAGCATTAATAGCTCGCTCACTCTTTTCAAGTTCAGCAATAGTCATCTGTGCCTTTACAAGACGGTATTTTGCTTTCCTTTTCATTTCCCCAAACCGATGGAGGGGACTGAAAGAAGATAGCGGTTCAGCTTTCAAATCACTGTTCATTTCTTTAGGAGTACCTTTTGGCTTCCTCTTCGATCTGTCACTTTTCGTTGCGGGTTTTTTCTGTCGCACAACACTTTTGGATTCTTTCTTTTCTTTAAAGTCAGTGACAATCGATGAAGATGCCTTAGTAACCTTCCTCTTGATTGTTCTAGATTTCTTATCAACACCAAGAGGAAGGGTAGATGAAGAGTGGTTGAGTGATGATAATTGCGAAACAATCTGATTTTCAATAATAATTTGCTCATTTGGTTCTGGCACATCTGCAAAGTTAACGAAGTCGTTAATATCAAAATCATTTATCGAATCTTGACTCGATAAATGTAATACTGGAATATTTTCAAAATCAGTCTGATCGATATCAACAAGTGGTGAACCATCTTCAGCAATCAATAGCGGCATAGAGCTCATGATTATTAAGGTCTGAGGAATGATATGTGATAGCAATAGAATGTGGATAGGAAAGGTGATGATGTTACTGAGACCTCACCATTTATAGAAGAAAATAAACTAGCGCATGCGCTCTTTCATCAACTGGCACATGCGCTCTCTCACTAAACTATTCACGCATGTAACAATCTTTGTCATTTAAGAGGAAAACTTTGTGTTGCATGCATGTATTTTTAAATGTTAGAAAATAATACAAATAAATTCAATAAATATATATATATATATATATATATATATATATATATTTATTAATAATAGAGGACAATAACGATAATAAAAGATATAAAATGAAAAATGTTAATATGTCTCTGTGGATGTGGAACGTTCTTTGACTCTATTCCTCAATAGTTGTTGCTCGTGCGTCAAACACCAACATTGAAAAAAATGGATTCTCCTATTGGGGTAGAGTTGACCAACCTTCTCACACAGATCCCAAGTACTTCTACATGCATTGCATACATGATTCCAACAATTCATGGAATATGTATCACAACGCAAACAACGTTGCAGTGGAGTTGGAACGGCAGCACAGGTACCACAAATATTTCTACAGATACCTATATTGTTAAATATTATAGGTTCGGAACACTTCAGACACTGTAACTGTTGTTGACGATAATCCGATTTTGTTCGCTTCGGTGGATGAGAAGGAGGCGATAGTTGAATCCGCAACACGCAATCACTACACATACCAGTACATGGATTGATTGAATCCTTAGGTCTACTTATTTGACAAAAGTAGCACACAATAGCCCCTGCAATCATCATTGGGTAGACACACACTTTTGGTTTTTCATTCCACTCCTTTGGAAACGGCATTTTACTAATTCGATTAGAAATATTAAGAGATGACTTACAGAAACTCTGAATGCTCTCTCCTACACCTACGATCTCTATTTATACAAATCAACATCATGTGAAAGTATAGTGGGATAACTTCTCCTACTATTCCACTCTAAACGAGTCAAGTGGGAGTCGCATCACCTCCTATATAAGTCGACTTGCAAACCTAGAGTTCATTCATTCACTCTCTACAACTGTGAGCAAACAACAACAAGATGAATTCTGCAAAAATAAATGCTGCATTAAATAGAATATCTGCTGTTGATGAAAACAATTGGATAGACGAATCAGATGATGAGGATGTCAATGTTCCGCTAGAGGAAGTGATAGTTGAAGCAGAAGATGTTGGAGTCGATGAAGATGAGATAGACGAAGTTGAAAACGAGGCCAACCAAAGCGACGAAGATGATGACGTGATGGAGTTTGAGAGGGTCATGGATGAAGAAGGAGATGATGAAGGGATAGAAGCTGATACAACTGAAGGCGATGGTGCTTTGAGGATCGGTATGCGAACGCTCAATGTCAGTGAGACACTGGAAGATCCCTTGGATTTGTATTGTGCAATGGATGCATACGTATTGATCAGCACAATAGATGGAGAGAACAAAAAACTATGTTGGTGCTGCTTTCGGTTTTATTCGCATAGAAACAATAATGGAGGGTGGTATGCCCATGTCAACACCCACAACACTGTCTCAATTATGGAAATGAGACAGAATTGGTGTGAAGCTTGCGAGAGGCCACTAACAAACTTCACCCGAGTATCTACATGTATTATATGTAATAATGTCCAACCTGTGGCACAATAACCGTGGACCTACTGGTCAAAAAAAACAACAGCCCTTTTCAGGGCTACATTATTCACACAAACAGTAGTTAGTTGTATTAGTATTCATAGATTATATGACAAATGAATACTTTGACTAATAAAAAGTCTAAGTTGGAAATTTGTTAGTCTTTGAATATCTATACATTATATGACAAATAAATTACTACTTTGACTGAAAAGTCGATATTTGGAATTTGATAGTCATTGAATATCTATGCATATGATGAGTACTACTTTAAATGAAAGTTGAAGTTGGCATTTTGTCAATCATTGTATGCATATAATGATGAATACTTTTACATACATACATTTTGTTTGAGACTATAATGTTAACAATGGTATGAACCTGTTTCTGTTTGAAAGTATAATGATAGCTCTGAAAAGAGCTATTTTTTTTTATTGTTTCAGTCTTCAATTGTAGCCCTGAAAAGGGCTGTTTTTTTTATTAATCCATGCAATGGTATAGACTAACGCTCCTCATCATCATCAGAAACAATGATGATTGTATCATCATCTGTATCTGATGATATACTGATGATGTCATCCTCATAATCATCTGAATCAGACGATATACTAATGGCATCATCATTAGCATAATTATCTAGCTCGTTATCCTCTAGATCGTCTAACTCATTGACATCCATCTCTAACTCTGCCTCTACTTCCTCTTGCATACCTTCTTCCATACGTGCCGGGAAATCATCAGGTAGATCATAGATACGTTGCAGCATTTGTGCAAAATTTGTACTGAAATGATCGAACGTTGAATCTATTCCATGTACCTGGATGGGGCCTGTACTCGTCATTGAATACTCTGATACACTCATCAGTTCGGTGGTGGAATCAGCACTCGACATTGTGGAAGAATGATATAGAACTGGGATTGATGCTTTATTTATATTGGAAAAAAAAGGAGGGGGTGAAGTGTAAATGTAGAACAATTCAGTGTTTGAAATTCGAAAGCAATAAGAATGACAATTTTCTTGAAATTCTAAGTGATTATTATTATGAGAAACTCTGAGTGATTATTATAAAAAAACTAATAAGGGAGAGGGAAAAAGACACTGCCCCAACCTCGCAGTGCCTCGTGTACACCAACCAAAAAGTGTGTACTCCGTGGAAGGAAAGGAAAGGAAT
Source organism: Leptinotarsa decemlineata (assembly GCF_025532065.1). Taxonomy (NCBI): domain Eukaryota; kingdom Metazoa; phylum Arthropoda; class Insecta; order Coleoptera; family Chrysomelidae; genus Leptinotarsa; species Leptinotarsa decemlineata. The sequence continues at coordinate 4,520,940 of NW_027412698.1, forward strand.
AGAAAGGATGGGAGAAACGAGGAAACGATTACATATCATCGTCTGAATTCAGGACTTCATCAATCAGGATAGGGGATGGTGGAGGACTATCATCGGACTCATTGTCAGCGTCACCGTCATCATCGTCATCGCTGTCGTCGTCGTCTGTGTTTCCGGACTGTGTATCCCATTCGTAATCATTCCGCCAATCATAGGGATCTGGATAATCCCCATCAGACAGGTCCGCTTGATCGGTTCCAGTAACGTGAAGCACTTGTATCCGATCATCATAAATTATGTTATCATAATTCATCGAGTGAGGTGCCGTCGTGGAGGTAACGAAACCTTCATGGATAGAAGCCCAGTAAGAATGTTGATACGCTGGGTCACTGTACGGCTCAGTAGTTGAATCAGGTTCCATGTTGAAGGTGGCTGATCAACTGAATATTCCAACAGATAATTCCTACTTTTATACTTTTGAAAGGGAGTGGGGGAGGAGTGGGGAGGAGAGGGGATTAAGTGGGAATGAATTTCAAAAATGACATGAGCTATATTCCATGAAAGAGAAAATTGAAAATACTATATGAATTATATGAAATATACTTATTGATTTCATTATGAAACATATTTTCTTCCCAAGAGATTATTTACAATAGATTAGAGAACACAAAAATTGATGTGAGGTATTTGCATAGAAGAACTTGTAATTGAAATAAAAAAAAGGAAATAATGATAAGACGAAGTGAAGAAAAATGCTCCAACCATCGCATTGTTCAATGTGTACCAAACCAAAACAATGTACACCCTTAATTTCACTTCTTTTTTTTTATTTTATTTTTATTTCCTAAAATTACAAACATAAACTTAAAACTATCTTAATTAAATATTCCTAACTAACCTAAAACTAATCTTACTACACTTACACTTAATCTATGGGAAAGTTTTTATAAAAGTCACTAACTTTTTATAAGTCTCTGTCGAAGAGGTATCTGCTTCACACTTTTTCTCCAGAGATGCATACTTCCGATCTAGTTCGGCTATTTCTTTTTCTACTTCCCTCCGTCGGTTAACAATTTCAGCCATTTCGCGCTTCCTTTTAACCAACGCGGCCTCACTAGCTCGAGAAGCATGTTCTGCTTCCTTACATCTCTGTAGAAAACTGTCCAACATTTCACTAACCTCTCCGATAGGCTGTCGCACTTGTGGCACTAACACTTCAGGATTCGTCACCGGTGTTGCCAGCATCGGCGAAAGCGGCACCACCGACGGAGTGAATACGATGGGAGCCTCCTCCGATGGGGACAATACAACTGGTGGCTCCTCCGGAGAAGGCGCCCTAGGTTGTTCCACTACTGCTGCGGGTGGTGTGGAGGGCCTTAAGCTGTTTGGAGCGGTCGACCAACTACCTGCATAAGGATTAGTCCTATTGCAAGTAGCTCGGTACTTAGAAATAGGACCAACCTTCGTTGCAGGTCGTTGGCAAACCTTCTTCACAGGCCTGACTTCCTCCTCCTTCTCGAATAAGTCAGGGCTAGCAGATCTGCACCTTACTCGCGAACGCGAAGTGGTTGCCTGGTCACCCGGCACCGCTCCCGAAGATGCTGCCTCCTCCTGGTCAGCGGACACCGGCAGAATAGACGCCACAGCATTATTCACCTCCTGTGTATTGGTTGCCATTCTGAAAAAGAAGAAATAATACAAAGTTAGTTGATATAAAAAATAACATTCTTAATTTACTTACTCAAATATCAAGTTGGTCGTTGGAAGGTACTGCCTTGTCGTGGAGTGGACTGCTCTCGATGAGATGACTTCTCGAACTGAATGTTGTGGAGTGCTCTCCGGAGGGTATCGACTTCGATCCGTGAGTGGTGGGAAAATGGTGGGAGGGCACATGCGCGTTGAGGGTAGGGGTGTACATGCGCAAATGTTGGGAGTCGGGGGGGGGGCGGGGCTTCGGGGAGGGGCGGGGCGGAACTTCGGAAAGGGGGCGGGGCTTCGAGAAGGGGCAAAAAACGCGCCCCGGATGCAAGTGGTGGATGTTGAGCGCCCCAGGCCGCGAAGCGGCCTGCTGAGCGATCGCTTCACGATCGCGAAGCGATCGCTTCGCGATCGCCTATGTTTGACATAGCATCAAATTTTTTAAATGTAGACGCTGTTATGTCAGACATTTTTATGTCTACATCACTTGTAAGTTTGTCAAATTTACGAGTGAAAGTTATCCGAGCCTCTGCAATTTTATCGTCAAATGCTTGCCGGGCGTCCCGAGCAATATTGCCTATTGTGGATTGTATTGCAGCTTGTAGGGCTAGAAGTATAACCTCCTTTGTTCCGTTAATTTCCCCCTCAAGATATGATACAGTTACACAATCACTCTTGTCAATTGGTTCGCTTATATTTTTCAATATTTTTCTTTGCATGTCATAATGACCATCTTTTGTTAATTTAAAACCAATCCCGGGAGGACCTCGAATGACATTACCACCCAATTTTCTTTTTCTACCAAACTTATCGATTGTTTTAGACATTGTGCACTCTACGATGATTCTTTTCAAACTGATATTTCTTTCATTTACATTATGCTATATACTTTACAGTAATTGGTTAGGAAAATAGAAATGAAACAAATAATATTTTTATCTTTTTTTATTCATCTAAGTAACTTGGTAAAAGTGATACATATACAATACATAATACAATAATCACAAATAATCACAAATAAGAATGTTCCGGTTTGAAGGAATAAGCAATTATACTTTGAATTATAATTCAATTATTCATCTCTACAGTCAACAAATTGATTAGTTGGTCTAAGGCGCTCTCTTGAGAAAAAGAATGAACGATTTCAGACACCCAACGAATGTTATCATTAGGATCATTTCGATAAAATTCTATATCGCTATGACCCCATGGAAGAGTTCGAGTGGTATTCGGAATGATGAATCTCTTGTCGTCATGATACGATAAAGCGACTTTATTTTTCAATTCAGTGTAAATATCATGCAATACGCTTCTGAACGAGTTCATCTTCCTGAATATCATACCTTCCTCTTCAATGATTTTTTCATAGTCTTCACATGTCAATTCATTCTTTATAACAGATCGTTTCACATCTTTGGCCTTCTTCAGTTCACCATCAACAGACTTCACGTAATACGCTTTAGCACCTGTACCGTGAAAGCTGATTATTGGATCATTTGGGAATTCATCTTTGAAATTACCCAGAACTGACTTTGTCACTGGAATATTGAATTGGTTTCCTATTTTATAATTAGATGTATCGAACTTATTTATATTATTTTTGATAAATTCATAGAAATTGTCTGTATTTACTTTGAGAATAAGGGAGTCGGTATCAGTGTAGAGTAAGGACGCATCTTCTCCAAACTGTTGTTTGATACATCTATAGAAAAAATCATACATAACTGTTTTAGATAATTCTAGAATGGAAAATCCTAAATATAGTGGTTTATCATAATGAACTTTTACTCTAGCCAATTGAATGGCAACAAAATTTTCTGTAAAAATAGAGCATTTTTTAAAATTTGGTCGCGATATGAGACAACTAGCACCTATAGTTCTTTTTATATTTTCCCAATGTGTAATGAGTCTAACATCAATTCTATTGTCTACGTTTTCCATTGTTTTTCCATAGACTGCATTATTCATTAGTTTGTAGAAATCTTTTTCAGATTTGTTATTAGACCTATTACGCATTTCAGTAGTCAAATCTATATAAGGCTTCATCCAACATGATTGCTTAAACCTCAATACTCTATGTGTGTTCATCACTATCAAACCATTATTGACAGCTTGCTGTAAGTTTCTATAGTGAACAATATATTTTCTTTTGTCGTTTAAATTTGGAATTAATTTGGGAACTTTCGATTTTGCATATGGAGGTATCAAACGTTCAACTAAGAATGGTAAATCGGAATGTTTATCATGAAGTTCTTGGGGATAATGTATATCCACTTCCAATACATATCCATAAGGACTATCAATATCCACATTCATTATATCAAGATTGAGAATTTCATGAGGTGCTAACCATGAAAATTCACCTGTTGGTAATGGTTGTGACATGCTGTGACCATATAGATTTGTTGCATCCAAATATGAAATGAATGAAGATGGTTCATTTGGATTATAATCCGGTAAAAATGTATTGTTTGCTTTATGTTTCTTTTCACTACATTGACTTATTCCACCACGAATACCTTTTTGAAAGAAGTGAACCATATCAATATCAGTTAGTAATTCCAATTCAATATTAGTATATTTCAACATGGCATCCCACGATAATCCGGGTGCAGTGAAGTATTGTGCCGGATCCAATTTATATTTATCAACAGATATATTTCTAAAGTTTTCAAAAATGTCACATAATAGTAACACATCTGACTTTAAATATAAATCAGAGTATTCACTTAAATCCTGACATTCGAATAAATTCCAAACAAGTTGAGCTCTCCCATAATCATTATCTGATATATGTTCACAATTGAGTTTATCATAAAATTGATTTTTGGTTGGAAGTCTTGGATGATTCAGTTTTTCGATGTCATCAACAAAACTATAGGGAAATACACCTTTCTTTCTCATCAAATTGAAATTTTCAATTTGTGGGAAATGTTTGCGCATCTCGATACACTGATCAGATGTTAAATTTGCACCTAAATTCTCCAAAGAACTAGGCATGAATCTGAAACTATCAATGAATCTCATTTTCAAATAATTCTTCTTCACCCTACCATCTTTATCCGTATAGGAGTGTGTAAAGAGATGTTTTGTGAAAGATATATATTTCTCATTAGTTTGTGGGATGACATCCACTTTATCTCTGTTTTTATACAATTCCTTTATGAATAAATGACAATCATATCCACTGAGATTGTGAAAAATTATAGGAATGAAATTTGCCAATTTAAAATTCAAATTACAAGATGAATGAGCAGCAGGGGACCTTTTTTTTCCTGTGAGGTGACAATGATCCCTCACTTTGACTTCGCCATCATTAAATTGTTTGGAACAAATGCCACAATTTGTGGCAGAAGCAAACTGTTCCTCTTCCTCAGGAGTTTGTACATCCATAGGAATAGGAAACCTGAGATGATTTTCATAAATATTTTTCAAATCATCTTCGATTTTGCTAACGAATTTCTGGGCTGCATCCACACCCCTATACGAAACAAATTTTGATAAATCATCATTGTATGAACATTTAATCAAATAAGCAAATGAATAAGGCTCATGTTTGAATGTCTTGATCAAATACGAGTATTCAGGATTTGGTTTAGTGGTTTGAATCGGCTTCAGTACTGATTCAAAATCGGCATACACTACAAATGGTACCTTCATTTGTTTCTCAAAGTTTTCAAAAGTTAGTATATTTTCAGGTACCGTTTTCCCATATTTATTGACTTTGAAATTGGTTGATGGTGTTGTAGTACTCAAGTGATTACAATCATTTATCTTATGACGTAATAGTAATTGTTCATTAGAAAAATATAATAAACAGCCATCACAAAAATATTTCTTATGTTCATGAGCCGATTATTGGCTTGAAACTAATCTTGAAAGATCTTTGATCCAACAATAATGATTATTACCGAAATCATCTGTGATAAGTAACAAATTGACATGTCTTCTAAGTCTTCTCTGAGAGTAACGTAATGGTCCAATTATTTCATACATTATTTTACCCTTCTCGAATTTACTTTCTAAACCGTACACATTAACTGAAATATCATTCTTGTCTTCAAATTTCACAATATCTTTCAACTTTACCGGAAAATTCATACCTGTTACATCTATGACTGTACTGAAATGTGGATACGATGAAACTTCTGAAGTTCTATCGATTGCAGGATGTAGTGCTGAAGTAATAGCCCATGCAAAACAATGCTGATCTTCATTACGGACATTAACCACGGCCTTCCTACGCTCGATACATTCAGGCAGCTTCACATATGAACATCCACTGAGCGGGCTGTATTTATTAATGTTCAACTCCAGAAACATGATTTTTTCACAAGTCCAACCTTAAAAACGAAACAATATTACTAATCCATCCAATTAAAACTTGGTAGAAATGTTTACCTGAATCGCGTTCCTGGAATTCTGTAGTTTGAGCGATAATCCCATTTCGAAATCCATCAAATAAGGAATTCAAATCAGTAGATTGATCAACTGTTCTATTCTGTGAATTAAATGATTTGGTTTCCTTCAGGTCTTGTGTTTGTAGAATATAACTCCCAAATACTTCCATATTCACTTTGATGATTTTGTGAACCCTGATGGCCGATTCCAATAATTCTATAACTTTCTGCCTGATTTCATTAAAGAATAACATGTAATCGGTGGAAACAATGGAACTCTGCACCCTGTATGTCGCAATCCGACGTTTGAAGGCGCTCTTTATAATTTGAACACCATCACTGAATTGAACACATGTATTATTCTTATGTTGTAGAGTTCTATTGTGAGAATTCACTTGAGTCAATGGAATCATCACATTACAACAATTACATGTGTACATAGGTGCTGCAGCGTCATCTAATCTCACTCGTTTCACTGATGGACCTTGGCAACTCTGGAGCTGATGACGACGAAGGTTGTCACTACGGGTAAAAGATTTACCACATTCACAAGAATACATTTTCTATGATATGTTCTCACTAACTCACTCGATGGAAACTGACATAACCAACACTCGCCCGCTTCTTAAATACCATAATCCACGTCGCCTGCGCATCACCGTAGAGAGTGAGGGTAGGTAAGGACACATCGATGCATCCACTAGAGATGCCTGACGTCACAGCCAAGCCCATCTCCCAATTTGATGCGATAACAGTTGCCGGCACGAGCAAGCAGTGGTCGTTGCGCTCTCGGAGAGGGCAGACGTTTGCACAGTCCTCGCCCGCCTGCGTGTCACCATCAATAGCGAGGGTAGGGTGATGCGTTACGTCACATCATTCACTGCTTCGAGAGCGATACGAACAAGCAATTGTCGTTGCGCTCTCGGAGAGGACAGACGTTAGCACAGTCCTCGCCCGCCTGCGTGTCACCATTGATGGCGAGTCTGGGGCGTTACGTCACATCCTTCACTACATCGAGGGAGGTGAGAGCAGACCGATGAATACGCATTACTCTGCCACACGTCGTGGAGTGAACATGTCGCTCTCTAGCCGTTGAACGGTTATTGCTGTGACGTCACTCCACTACTAACTTGGTGCCCTCACACCGATGGAGCATTCATTACTTGGAGGATCTTCGAAGTATGCAGACGTATGTTTGTACATAGACAAACAAGCACATGATGAAACCCTGTACCGTGCATTCTCTAACACACACACACACATACACACACAAAATCTCATATGAAAAAAAAAATCTGAACGATCCATGCACCAGACACTTCAAGGTCACAACGCCTTGACTTCACTGCACAACAAAAAAAAGCAAATAACACGTCATATTGGTGGGGGGAGGATTAGAACCGGGAAAAAATTTCTGAATGATCCATACACCACACCCTTCAAGGTCACATCACCTTGACTTCACCAAACAACAACCAATAAAAAAGCAATTAATACGTCATAGTGGTGGGGGGAGGCTTAGAACCGGCTCAAATCTCCTACTTATACTGAGGATGATTGGACTTTACTGCATCAATGAGGATCATAATTCTCAGTTTTATATTTCTTTGCTGTTCCTCTGTCATACTTTCTAAATCGGGTAACAAGCTGAGTAGAAAGTGGTGCATATGACTGGTTTTTGGTTTACTGTCGGAATTTGCCCCATCTTGAACCTTTCCGGTTTTAGCTTTCAAATAATCCACAAATGTTTTCTCGCCTTCTGTCACCTGACGTTTTCGATAATGACAGGTTTGGAAAGCAGTAGATGCTGGCGTCACTGGTAACTGGTGTACTGGTTTTTGTTGCTGGGTCATTACAGGTTCAGACTGATTTGTTTCATCTTCTGAATTATAGGACGCAGTTTGCGAATTTTCATTATGATTATTATTTAAAACTGAATCACTTGCTACATTTGCCGAACTATTATCTTCATTAGAAATCTCTGGAGGCGGTTCTGGAACATTCCCAGTGTTTTCAACGTTATTCAGTGGTTTTACATAGGGCAATATAAACTGTAGGTAATCTTTAAGATAATAGGGTTTTTTTGATTTGGATCCACTTGCAGGAGCTTTCATACTTCGAAGAAACGAAGATCTTATATTTCTCCATTTTTCTTTACATTCTTGAACTGTAACAAAAAATGTCATATTCATATATTTGTAGAAAAAAAAATATGTGATAATATCTCATTGTTTTTTATTATTTCAGTTATCTTGCCACAGGATGCAGCTATTCTTCTTTGTCCCTATATTTTGCAAGAGGACTTACTACTATATCTAATATAGTAAATGAAACAACATCAGTTATTTGGAATATACTTCATCATTCATATATGAAAATACCCTCCAATGAAAAGTGGAAAGAAATAGCGTATCGTTTTTACGAATTATGGAACTTACCAAACTGCCTAGGAGCAATTGACGGCAAGCACATACGAATTCAAAAACTTCCTAACACTGGATCAACTAATTATAACTACAAACAGTATCATTCAATTGTTCTACTCGCGGTTTGTGATGCAGATGGATTATTCACAATGATAGAAACTGGGTATGCAGGCAGAAATAACGATGGGGGAATATTTCGTGCCTCAAGTTCAGCTCAGTGGTTAGAGAGAGGTGGACTACATCTACCAGTTCATACTTCTTTACCTCATGATGACAGCCAGGAAAAAGTGCCCTATTTTTTTGTGGGAGATAATGCGTTTCCTCTAAAACGATACTCAATGAGACCATACCCAGTACAAACACTAAACAATAAAAATCGTATATTCAATTACAGGCTGAGCAGGGCAAGAAAAACAATCGAATGTAGTTTTGGCATGATGACTCAAAAATTTCAGGTACTGCTAACACCTATTCGGAGTACAAAATCATCCACTATTATAAATATAATAAAATGTGTTTGTGTTTTACACAATTTCATTCGAAGTAAAGAGGGAATTCAGTATTCGATACCAACATACGAACCTCCGCAAAATATCATACTACAAAACTACAATTTGCAAGAAGAGATAATTCACTTAAATCCAGCATCATCTGGTGCGACTGTTCGTAATTACTTAGCGAATTACTTTATTAAGCCAAATGCTAGCATACCATGGCAATATAATTATCGTTTATAAAATTAATAAATCCTAATCTATTTCTACCTGATAGTTGTGTTTTTGTAGCGACTGCTCCCCATGCTTTATCAGTTACATCTTTACGGGAATATTCTGCTATTTTGTAGTTATAAAGACATTCATATTTTTCAACTTCTTGCACTAACTTCAATTCGTTCGCCATCACCAACAACGTAAACATGAACAGTAAAAACCGTTTACCGCCTAAAAATGTGCCGATACGCAGTATGCAGAAAGCAAATCAAGCCTCAGTCGTGTTGTGTCGACCCGTGTGTAGTCCGCCATTTGAAAATATGAGTGCGACATTCAATCAGCATACAGAGCGTCTACAGCATGGCAGCTGTACCGATGTCGTACCGACCCGTGAAAAAGCCGCCTAAATGTTTTGTTAATTTTACTGACGGTGCTTCTGTCAATGGGAAGTCGATTTGGATGTCTGTGATTAAATATCCTAGCTGCTTCTCTTTCACTATAATAATTGTCCCCAGAAATTCTCACAATTTCAATTCTTTCTTCTAATGATAATTGCAAAGCCATTATTAAATGCACGTAACTAACAACTATTATTTTATTTATGATTAACTGTCAAAATCACAGCCTACTGTTGATTTATTATAAAACCTTTGCATAATGAGTTCAGCTTCCTCAAATTATTGATATCTCCTCTAAAAGATTGTTTTAGCTGAGTTATGAAGAATTTACAGGGAACAATTTTTGTCCTGCTCTCTGTTTTATTATTGAATAAATGATTTCCATGCTTTAAATCAATTTGATTTTAGCGGCTATGCGGAAGAATGTACTAAGTACTGCATAACTTGAAAATGAATTTTTAATTTTCTGTTATTCTAGAATACACTTCTCGTAACCTACACTCAAATGAATGATTTTAAGGGAATATTATCCACAAATCCAGTGGCGTAGTCAGATTTTTATTACAAAACGCTTGCACCACAAATCTCTCACATTACCATATTTTCAGGAGTTATAACTGTAGAACGCATTGAGCTGTTGACTTCGGATTTTCACTGTACAAATTCATTGGTGTTCTACTTGGTGATGACAGTGTTGTCAGATCTCAAATATGTCTATAATCTGAATAAAAATTACAAACAAATACTTTGTTTCCAAAATTGAAGTTGTTGTAACTTCGTTGTTAACAAATATTTTTTAATGAAAATTTGACAGTTTTGATTTATAACGACTACGAATCCAGTGGTGTAGTCAAATTTGAAAACAAAAATTGCCTAATAAACTTTTGCCGTTTTTGACAAACAAAAAAAAAACCATAGAGTGCCTTGGAAATGAAACTAAAATTGTGAAAGTTAGTGTCAAGATACAGTTTTTCATGCTTAATATTTCAATAAAAAAAATTGAGATTGATTGAAAAATGCACATTCTACAGGGGTGGTTCCATTTTAAATGGGTCACACTGTATATACAGTGCTCGATTTCTAGAAATTGAGGTGCCGGAACTACAAACTGCCGAGACTTATCACCCACCCCCTTCTATTATATATCATTCCATCACCACAAAACAGTGTTTGCCTGTGTAAAGAATTAGGTTCTTGAAAGGAAATAAGAAGACTTTATAGAACTCAAACTTCTTTTATTAACATAAATAGAAGTAGAGCAATACAGCGTTACTTTTTGTATTCGGATTCTTTTTAAAATACAGTCCAAAACTTTAACTTGTTTTCATCGTATTTCTTTTCTCTTGATCTCTCCTTACTATTGACACCTAGCGCTGAGTGATGTCCAGAAACAAGCCAAGTGTCAACGTACTTTTCTGGTTGAAACAGCCGGAGAGGAGGTCCATTTATTTTTACAAACAACAGGCCAGACACCTTTGTAATTTTGAGTGACGATCTCAGAGGTGTTATTATTAAATTCATTTGAGAAAACCCTCTTTCACATTCACTTGATGAAATGGCAACCGAGTTGATCGATTGCTCGAGCCGACAGAGGCTGTCTGGTAACGTTCTGGAGTAGATATATTCTCGGAAAACCGTTATTAACTGTCTTTCGTTAAGCTTAAACCTGGAAGCAAGTTTCCTCATTTCTTTTTCTCCGAACGTTATTGGGATGTCTTCAAGCCAGTTTCTAGTGTCCATAACTTTGAAAGTTTCTGCTAACTTACTGTCTTTTTCATTTAACAGTCTCGCTTCAATAGACGTTTTCAGTGCTCCGTTAAATTTTACCGGGTTCATAGGTTGGTCGTTTACTCGACCAGCTTTTGTTTGGAGAGGAACACTGAAAAAAGACAAGTTGTCAACTGCTTCTTGGGCCATTTTAGAGTATAAACCAGGAGTTGTGTTCCTTTGAATAAAGCAACTACGATTTGCAATTTTCTATTTGCATAGCTCAAATCTGCGTTGCAATGCTGTAAAGCTTCACTTAGTTCTGAAAGCTCTTGTAAAGCGTCAGTCATCAAACCCAGGTCTAATATGAAATTTGTATCTGTGATTTTGTTGAGGAGGCCTGAAAAAGTACTTCTTTCTTTGTTGTCTCTAGTTGTATCATTTGAAGCTTCTTTGAAGTGTTATACTAACGCCTCGTAGGATTCCCATACAGCTGAGACAGATCTGAAACTAGATGCGACCCAACGGGTTCTCAAAACTCTTCCAATTTTAAAATTTCTGCCTCTAATAGATTCGCACAGTTCCGGAGTTCCCTACTGTTCTTTGGTGAGGCGTGATAGACAACATAGAGTTTATCAATAAAGGATTTGAATCTGCTTACTCCTGAAACAGATTTAATAACGTCTGAAACTGACAGCTCAAGTCTGTGGTTTGCACAGTGCCAGACAATAATAGAAGGGAATTTTCGACAAAATAATGCCCCAATTCCTTTGCGTTTTCCGAGCATGGTAGCAGCACCATCACAAGTTAAGCTTGTCAAGTTATCGCTTAAAAACTGCTCAGATAACCCATTTGAATGAAGGCAGTTCATTAATGAGTCAAATACTTGTTCAGCGGTAAGGCCATCAAGTTCTACCAGATCCAGAAATACGTTAGTGGAGCCACACATACCAGTTTTTTTCAAAGAACACCGGACGTATACAATCAAACTTGACTTATTACTTAAGGAAGTGGATTCATCAATTATCAGACCAATTTTTGTCTCATTCTCAATAATTTCACTTACAAATTTTTTCTTTATTTCCTCACTGATGTGCAAAGCAATGTTAGCACAAGCTTTGTCAGAATGTAAAATGCGACCCATGTTAATCCCGTTAAGTTCTTGCAAATCTATTTCTGTTTCAAAATCATTAAAGGATTGATTTTCTTTAACAACCTTGTATGCCATTCGAAATATTTTTTCGGTCACTTATTTTTCCTGGGAACGCTGTTTCAAGATATTTTTCTCCAATGCTCCGTCTTTAGCTTCAGATAAAATTTTATCTGCTGCTTTATGGCCAGCACTCTCTTTGTGGTCATGAATTTTTTTCCTTAATGAAGTTTTTTTTTCTCTTTTGTGTCTCCATAACTGTCTATCTCACCATTTGCCCATTCTTTTGAAATTTTCATGCCTGTTTTTTTCTTTACAGATAAGATCCCAACTTCCTTACAAGTCCTACATCCTAACATTCCATTTTTAATAAACAGCCAGTCATACCTTTTGCAAAATTCTGTTTTTTGCGAGTTATTCCAACAATCTGGCAAGTCATTGTTGCATTCTATCTGCTATTCTTTTTCTTTAGTGGGTTTCACATTAATTTCAAATCTGGTTACCTTTTCACTGGTAGAAGATGGTTGTGACGTCGATGAAATCTGTTGTTCATGGTTGTCTGGACATGCAACAGTTCGTTTAAGTCTTTTACTGTCACCCAAAGACGAAAAGTAATCTGTTAATTTTTTGTTCATTTTACTTCACAATAAACACTTCACTAACTTCAATAGACCACTACTACTGAGCAACTGAGCGAATGCGTAATACGACCACAGAACACCCTATCTATACAGAAGCGCAACTTGAACGGCGGCACTTTGATCTTTTGGGGTCAATTTTTCGTTACCTTGATTTAAAGCTTGGCTTGTATATTGTCATTTCTAGGCGGTAAATTCAAACTGTCGGTTGATATACATTTCAAGTGATACACCTTTGTGAACTTTCTAATCTTAGCATTTCTGCTTCTGAAGTGAAATTTGGACAGTTTCAATTTAATTTGAAGATACGGCCCTAGGAAGGCCTAAATATTCCAGAACATAAAGTTCTTTTACCAAATTGGTCTTGAGGCTTCTTTGTTGATTAGCAGTCTACATTCATTATTCTTTAGTAAATAAACTCTTTTTGCACGTTTATTAACAGTACGTGAAGTAGATATGAACAACAATCACCTCTTATTTTGGTATGAGTGGAAAATACCACTGAAGTGATGTAGGCCTACCTATTTTAATGTTCAGATTTTTTATCAACTTAATTTTGCAGGAACGAACGTTTTCAACTACTCTGTTCATATATATATATATATATATATATTCTCAAACGACCGCAACAATTCTGTTACTTTATTCAGCAACCATATTGTAGAGCAACACAACAGAAATTGTTCAAAAAGAAAATGTTTGAAATAGATATTTTATCAGTTCTTATAATAATACATGCATGCATTTTTACATAAGTTTAACAATATATAGATCACAGATGATTTAATATAACAAATTTTCTGTTTTTTTTTCATTTTTGAGCCAATAGGGATTCTTTTCCCGAATTCCCTATTCGCATATTTAAGGGAATAGAATATCCTCATCCTAATAAACAAGGTAATTATACAGTGCTAGTCAAAAGTCCCCTCCCCCCCTCGTATCTTTTGAACGGGTATACTTATAATAATTAAATTTGGAGTGTGGAAATAAACGGATGTAGGCTTCTTAACTGGTCATAACAGGTGACGCAATAGTCATAAATGACGTCACAAGGCCACTGTGACCAAAAATTTTAAATGGGACCCTATGGCAAGTGACAGCTCGTTTGAAAGGTATTGAAAATACCTATTCAGTCATACCAATTTTGTTTGGGTTTCGGCTGATTTTGATTGATAAATTGAAGAAATACGAAAATTATAGTTTCGCATTTAATTAATAAAGATTTAAGAACCAGTTCTTATAATAAGTGTTCGAAATGTGCTCCATCTACTTCCTGGCAGTAATGCATCCTATTGCTAAACTCTTGTCGTACTCGTCCCAGTGTGTCAGCGGAAATTGCCCTACATTCTTCAACAATTCGTTGTTTCAGAATGGCAATACTGTCAGGTGCTGTAGCGTAAACCTTAGATTTCAAGTACCCCCATAGAAAAAAATCTAATGGTGTAAGGTCCGGTGACCGAGCTGGCCATTCGATCGAACCTCGTCGTCCAATCCATCTACCACGATATTCTTCATCTAGGTAACGTCTTACTGCACCGTAATAGTGTGCAGGAGCACCATCTTGTTGAAACGTTATTTCCAAGTTGTCGAATTCATCTGGATTATCTTCTAGAATTTCAAGAATTAACGCCTCAATATCAGTTTGTAACATCTCCAGATACAATTCACCGGTTAAGTTAGCATTGAGAAAAAGAGGCCCAACTATGTGGTTTCCCAAAATACCTGCCCAAACATTTACTTTTTCTGGAAATTGAGTATGTTTTTCACGAAAGATGTGAGGATTTGTGTCACTCCAATACCTCACATTTTGAGTGTTAACATTTCCATTGAGAAAGAAAGTACTTTCGTCACTAAAACAAATTGTCTGTATGTAGCCTGGTTGTTGGTTCATTTTATCGGACATAGTTTCACAGAATTCTAGTCTTCGGTCGGGGTCATCATCTGAAAGTTGGTGCACCATTTTTAATTTGTATGGATGAAATTTGTTTTTAGCCAACACCCTATGTACTGTCCTTTGACTGACTTCACAGATAGACGCAACTTGGGCTGTGGAAGAAGTAGGGTTCACTACCATTTCTCCAAGTATGTCAATTTTTTTGTCATCACTAATTGTTGGTCGACCAGATCGTTTGGCATCTTGAACACTACCTGATGCTTCAAACCTCCGAAGAAGCTCCCTCAAATAAACCCTCGATATAGGGCGATCGGGGTACCTCTCATTAAACAGTCGTTCCGCTGCATGGAAATTGTTTCTACATTCACCAATTATTAAGATAGCTGCTACTTTGTCGGCTACAGTACGTACCATTTTGCCTATGTAAACACTTAAACGTCTCGTTAAACAATAGCTTAGGTAAATTTTCAAGGTATAAACACTTTTGACAAGTAGATAATTCAAACACGTCAACCTTTTTGACAATGAACCAGAGGCGTACTTTAAAATCTTTATTAATTAAATGCGAAACAATAATTTTCGTATTTCTTCAATTTATCAATCAAAATCAGCCGAAACCCAAACAAAATTGGTATGACTGAATAGGTATTTTCAATACCTTTCAAACGAGCTGTCACTTGCCATAGGGTCCCATTTAAAATTTTTGATCCCAGTGGCCTTGTGACGTCATTTATGACTATTGCGTCACCTGTTATGACCAGTTAAGAAGCCTACATCCGTTTATTTCCACCCTCCAAATTTCATTATTATAAGTATACCCGTTCCAAAGATACGAGGGGGGGAGGGGACTTTTGACTAGCACTGTATATTTCTTTGGAAAATTTGGACACTCGTGCTGAAAATCAACATTTTTCATTTTATCATAGTAAATATGGGATATTCTATTCCCCTTACAAACTTCATCAAACATGTTGACAAAAATCTTTTCCAAATTATATATATACTCAATGAATTTTTCATTCGGTCTTCTTAGACCTCCATATAAACTCTTATTGTTGTCATAGGCCTTCAAATGTGTAAATAATTTTGCCATATCAAAATCTTCCGAATCTTTGGAAAATTTTATACATACCTGACAGCTGTGAACATTTAATGCTTTCTTTATTATATAACCGCAAACATATGTGAATGAATTTTGTACTGGCAATTCTTCATTTTTATAGCTATAATACCCCACTGCAAGAGCACCTTCAGTGGATTGTTCTACATCATCTACAATGCGGGTATTGATATCTAATTGTTTTAAATCAGTAAGCAGGACATCGAAATCGTCAATACAATTTGCATTACCACTATTGAAGTAACTTTGGCAGAAAAGTTTTTTGAAAGCTCGTATGAATTGAACCGGTGTTGGGTTAATACAGTTGCCACCTTGCTGACGAATACTTCCAAAAAAGTTTTCCACAGAATCTTGGTTCACACGTCTGGTTTTCCTTTATTTAAACCCATCACCCTTCAGTATTTCCCATAATTGCTTCATACCATTAATTGTTATCAACCAGCAAGTTATGAATTTAACATTTGAAGTTATTTCTTTCCCCTCTTGATTGAATACTTTCAGTTTTTTCAAGAACATGATCATATCCTCCAAAAATTCATTTTGGTATTTATCACCCTCAAATACATTATTGAATCTATTTGGAGAATTCTTCACCGATGCATTCAATATATCAAACACATTATTAATTTTTTCAATTAATTCAGCAGTATATATTGCATTGGGAGGTAGCCCACCTAGACTCACGTAAGTGTTCATGCCACTGGCAACTGTGTTACTGATTATTTGTTTTGCTAATTTAACTTTCATCTTCTCGAAGTTTGTAGGACTGATATGAGAGTCCGTGAGTTTAGGAGCACACCTAAAGGCCAATTTTTTGTCTTGTTCGTAAAAATACTTTATATGTGACCAAGAAGTTCTGTTTCCATCAAATTCGATGATATTTTTCAAGAGATTATTTCGAGTTGCTTTGAGTACATGAGGTGTATCAAATAAATATAAAATTTGTTTATCTCCTACCATAAATACTGGATTATCTGGTGCGACTCCAAGTTTTTTTGACAATTTTATGAAATTTGAACCCATATCACTTACAAAAGCACCAATAATGAAACCTATATTTGTTAACTTTGGTATGCATTCCTCTATAATTAATTTCAAGTCATCTGCCCTTAGAGTTTCATTAACGAGAAAATATGCCAAAGGCTGCTTCCAATTGAAGTAAAGTCCTCGTATCATAATAACAGTAGCATGATTTGCTGTTATGAATTCTTTGCTACCATTACCGTAATCTTGTAGCCCTACAATCTCATCACTTCCTGTGTTATAAAATAAATTGGATTTCAATGCCATTTCATCTACACACAAAAAACAATGTTTATCCTGATCCAACATGGTAGTGATTTTTTTCTCCAATGATTTGAAAAGAGTTTCATTTTGCAATCCTGGCCTACAGACAACTTTCTGTGTGATATATTGCAATGAACGTTTACATGGTAAATGTAAAATTTTTGTAAAAAAATTGTATGCTCTTGGACCCAGGAAATAAAGTGTGAGGGCAAACTGCTTATACTCTGCAGTATATCTCCTTCTCTTTGCCTTCGTTGACTCCAGCCTAGCCTGTATTTTCACAATATCAGCAAGATTTTGAGATAGAAATTGGTCACAAATTTTGTCAAAATCATCAAGAGAGAACTTTTTCTTTGTATCCAAAGCTTCTCTGGCAGCATTTTTCTTCTTCATGTTCTCAATCTGTCTGAGTTTCTGCTTCCGTGGAGTCTGTGAACTCAAAGAAGCTGGAGTTTGAGTCATTGCAGAAGGGGACATCATGCAGCTAGGAGTTTCCTCTGGCTCATCAACTTTTATAAGTAGATTCTCTGCAAAAAACATCCTATGAATGAATTGTAAATTTTTACAATTTTCGTGAATCGCAATAAACGACCCTTTGATATCGCATTTTTACCTGACATATTTGAGCATGGTGATTCTTCCATCTCAAAGGTTCCACAGCCTACGGATAGTTGCCCTGATGTGGATGGTTGATTCAAATACGAAGTTGGTGGAACTATTTGAATGTCTGAAAATCAGAGTTATTTTCAAATGATAGGTATGGAAAACAGTTACTATTTTGGTCAAATTAAAAAAACGTCTCCCATTCAGTGCCCCCCCAGTTGAATATTGATCAATTTTGCTAAGGGAATTTTTGCGTTCGAACAGATATGCTGGTATGATTTCATGTGACGATCAATCTTCAATCTCAAGTATTAGACAAACTTTGCAATTTCTATATCTATTAAACAACAATATTTGCAAGTTCAGTACTAAAGACTCGTAATCTAACAGCTGAAATCAGTCTATTATTACAGATTGACAAAACCAGTTTTCTGATTTTTTATGTAATAATTTCGTGAAAGAGATTTGAATGTATGAAGTTCTTACCTGATAAAATATTAACTTTCACAGGCTTAACAGCTTCTTCTTCTAGAACACCAGCTTTTCGTTTGAAGTTATGGGCAAAAACTGTTGGGACTGCTTGAGGAATCAAATATTTCTTCAATTGGGATTTATTCAAAAACATGTTACTCTCAAAATGAAGTTCACACAAACGATAATGGCCATAAAGAGCTTCTGATGATTTGCCCAATAAATCTTCTCGATTGCAAGCTCTCAACCAATCTTTGGCTCTAAAAATGGTTTATTCATAAGTATTCAGGTGAAACGTTATTCAAAAATGCATTCATCAATGCGATAATAAACCATACCTTTCAATATCTTTAGGAAATCTAAAGAGAGACGTCGTCCTATTCCTTGATTTAGAGTCGCATCCTCGATAGGCACAAACACTTCCACCTCGGTAGCTAGCCATCTTTAGTTGTTAATAGTTGAGTGTATTATTGTTACTGTTCTAAGACCTAACCTCACTTACACAAATGACTAATGTGAGGTTGACAATATACAAGCCAAGCTTGCGATTTAGCGGAAACGCTTCAGATGCGCATCTGTATAGATAGGGTGTTCTGTGATACGACACGTCGACACAGCCAAAGGGGCGGGTCTATACGTCGCTGATGGAGGAGAGGGAACATGGGAGGTGGGAAGTTAGTAATCGGGCGAGTCTATATGCCACTGACGGAGGGGAGGACGCATGTGGAGGAGGAAAGATTAAGAGGCTTCTGGCGCATTTTAAAAACTGTAGGCACTTCGAGATAGCTTCGGGATACATTTGAATTTGAATGTTTTATTATTGATTGCGAGGTAAACTATAGTAAATCATATATTTTGAGAATTTGATGTTCATAATAAATTTGGTAATTAACTCACCAATCAAAAATTCAGTTTTGGTTTCTGTGGCTTTTTGGTACAGATTATTATTATTATTATTTTTTGAAAGATAGAGGTCCCGGAACGCCGTTCCGCCGCGTTCCGTCTCAAATCGAGCCCTGTATATATACAGGGTGTTCATTTGAAAACTTCCCACCACGGATTTATCGAAAACTACTGATTGAAAGAAAAAACGCCGAGACACGTCAGAAGATACATCAAAGGGGACAACTTTTTAACCAATAACTACTTCACCCCCTTTCACCCTCTGCACCCCAGGATCATTTCCTTGAAAATTTTAAATGACAAGGGGTATCGAGTGATAGCTTGTTTGAAAAGTCTTCCGAAGTCCTTCATTATGACGTTTATTTTTTTCAAATCGGTCGATTCGTTTTCCAGAAAATTAGAAAAATATTATTGATCCTAATTTGGGAATTTTCGAAACAATACATACAAAAATATTACATTTTATTTCAATAATTGTTCAAAATGTTGCCCGTTGGTGGCCAAACAATGATATAGGCGATGTTCAAATTCCTGACGGACATTTTCAAATACATGTTGTTGGATATCATGGCAGCTGTCGATAATGCGTTGACGAAGTTCATTCAAATTTGCAGGTTGGGGAGTGAACACAATGGACTTCAAATGGCCCCATAGAAAAAAGTCTAATGGCGTCAAATCCGGGGACCTAGCAGGCCATTCTATAGGCCCTCTTCGCCCTATCCATTTATCGGGAAACTCGTTGTCTAGCCATTGTCGAACCGGAAGAACATAGTGAGGAGGAGCACCGTCTTGCTGGAAATATATCTGAGCCTCATCAAGTGTAGGGTTTCCATCCTCTTCGATTTGGTTTTCAATGGTTTCAGTGATAAGCGGATTGATAGTAGTTTCCAACATATCCAAATAAATGTCTCCATTTAAATTTCTATCAATGAACAATGGCCCAAGCACTTTGTTTCCTAAAATGCCTGCCCATACATTAATTTTTTGAGGGTACTGGGTGTGCCCTTCCACAAAAGCATGCGGATTTTCATTGCTCCAATACCTACAGTTATGCTTATTAACAAATCCATTTAGATAAAATGTGCATTCATCAGTGAAGCAGACATTCTTCACACGAATGGTATTATCATCAATCGCTGCAGTCATTATTTCACAAAACTCCACTCGCCTATCAAAATCATCTTCGGTTAACTCTTGCAATATTTTCATTTTGAATGGATGAAATTTATGGAGTTTAGTAACTGTGTGTACAGAGCCTAATGAAATATGAGTCGCAGCAGCAATTTTGCGTAACGAAGTATTAGGATTTATTCCAAAATGACCTAAAACTTCAATTTGAGCGGCTTCATCCAAAACTCTTCTATTATCACGTTTTTTATTTGCAACCGATCCAGTTTGAGTAAATTTAGTAACTAGGTCCAAAACATACCTATGCGAAGTTAACTTATCTGGATGTCTGGCATTAAACGTGACGGCAGTTTGCCGAGCACATTGATTTTGGGCACCATAAATCAGAATAATTTCCACTCTTTCGGCTAGTGTGTAAACCATTTTCGAAATAGATTCTGAATCAATGATTTACTTTTCACGATCTGAAAACTGTGACAGAGGTAACTGACAGGAAATTCAATTCCTTCTTTCACCTAGCAACTGAGAATAACTACACATGTAAACAATAAAAACAGTTCGCCTAGGATATCTGTGTTGATGAAAAAATCGCGGAAAAAATTGGGATTGGTATTTGGTTATTGCCACGTCTAATCATTCGAACTGCTGTTTATGTTGGTAGTTTTCGTTTTGAATTATAAACGAATTGTGGATTTGGCAAACCTTAAATGTAATTGAAATGAAAAGTGATATTTTCGTGTGTTTTTGTTTTCTATCGGAACAAATAAAAATTAATGCAGATTTTTCTAATTTTCTGGAAAGCGAATCGACCGATTTGAAAAAAATAAACGTCAAAATGAAGGACTTCGGAAGACTTTTCAAACAAGCTATCACTCGATACCCCTTGTCATTTAAAATTTTCAAGGAAATGATCCTGGGGTGCAGAGGGTGAAAGGGGTGAAGTAGTTATTGGTTAAAAAGTTGTCCCCTTTGATGTATCTTCTGACGTGTCTCGGCGTTTTTTCTTTCAATCAGTAGTTTTCGATAAATCCGTGGTGGGAAGTTTTCAAATGAACACCCTGTATATACATTAGTGTAGATCATTGCTTGCACGAGTGCTCGTGTGTCTTCGAAAAAACGTAAGTACATAATACTTGTCTTTTACTTGCACGCTCTAGCTGGATCTGTTCTCAGCTACTGTGGTTCTGTATTCAACTAAAATGGTGTGTTCACTTGCTCATTGATAGTACGGGGTATTCGCTGTGAGATGGCGCGCGTATTCAGTTTCGACTATGATTTATTTATGAATCTTGGTGGTTCGGACTTCCATTGTCTAATATGTTGATAACTGATTTGAAATCTATGAAATAAACAAATGACTTAGAGCGAAACAAGTTTCACAAAAAATTATGAGAATTATATTGTAAGAAAGAACAAAATTATTGTATCATGAAAAATGAAATTGAATCAATATTGGTTAAAATATATATAATAGTTAAAATATTAATTACATAAAACAATAAAGCGTGAAATGATGATACGATAAAGACCTTATAAAATATAAAAAGGAAATTGAATATGACCACACAGTAAAATATAAAGAAAATGTATGAATATAAAGGTAAGCTATAAAATAAATGAATCAAACTAAAAAGAAATGAATGAAAATAAAGATTTCAAGCCAGGTTACTTCACAACGTTTCGATTGTTAGTATCCATAATCGTCTTCGGCTGATGGTGTTCGAATATGTAATCCCAGGGTAAACTTCTGAATTAAAAAGTTACACGCCAAAATATTGAATTTGGGTACTTTGAGAACTTAGTGATAACAACATTACGTGACGACATTCTAGGTAAAAGATATGCTCTTCAGTGTTTTGTACATATGTTGCCATTTAGGGCCACGTACATTACAAAAAGTTAACTATCAACATTCTGCTCTTTTCATTACTGACAAAGTAATGCGTTATTATTATAAGCATATGAGCTTTCAGTTCAAAATTTTGTTGGAGTGATTCACATCACTCATAGGTGAAGAAACAGCTTCAGAATACTAGTTGGTCAGAAGATTGATTATATTTTTTTCCAGCTGCTTATTATGATCCGATAGTCGAAGGTGATAGGATATCAAATTTTCATTGCCTACTTGAACAGTGATAGACCATGAAAATATTGCTGTTCTGGGGAGACATTTTATCCAGCTATGCGATGGTGAAAAAAAGAGTGACTCAGAACGAATTGATTCATTTTTCCAAATGTTAACAATAATTGTGTAGGTACTCACTATTGGATTTGAATATATTTCTTCTATAAAAACATAATTCCCATCATTTACCCATCGATGTTCAGAAATAATATTGAAATTGATGATCAAGAATTTGCTTCAGAAAATCTGAGGAAAACTGGTGTTTTTTAAATTTAACGATTCGAATTTAATTTAAATTTCTATCAGAGTTTGAACGTTATTTTTCTGTGTCTAATAGCATTAAAATTATTTCAAAAACTGACATTATATTATATCGATACATTGACCAAACAAAAGCATCTGTCAAGACAACAATTCAATATTTTCATGATAAAATTTATAATTATTCATTTGAATTGAATGGAACAATACCTCCATCAGTTCAACAGAAATATGTTATTGAAAAACTCACCACATGACACGAAATTGAATGAGGACAATATAAAAAACTGATTGTAAGTACTCCAACTACTTATTGTTTCTTGATAAATAGTATTTCTTCTTCTGCTGTTGAATCTGACTTCGAACTCTCCTGGGGGTCAAATGTCTCAGGTCTTCATTAGTGTTGATAACTTCTTGTATATATGTCTGAGACGGATAGATAGAAGTTTCACCTTGAATGAATTCTTTGAAAAGCGTCCTAACTAAATGCCTGGTTGGTGTATACCAAGTTCTCTCTGTAAAAAATAAATTGAAGAAATGTATATACTATTTTTTCCCTTTCAGAAGTGGATTTTTTTCCACATTTCAATCAAGCAGATATTTTCATCGAAAAAGTATCATTCGCCATTGAGAGAAGTGAGTAAACTATTTATCACTCTCAAAAGTCTATCAGAGAGAAGATTTCAACAAAGTCGAAATACAGACAGAAAAAAACACCTGTTTAAAACCTGTGCAACGTCCCTCAAGCTCATGCCATAATGTCGCCCAATTTCTCGACCTGGTTGGATGATTACCTGGCAGAATTGTTTGGGGATTCTTTGGTCTTATCAGACATGTTAGGCAAACTAGCTTTGGAGCTCAGTCACTATTTAGAGTTTAAGTTAAGCCTTTGAATATAAGTGGAGTTCTTTCCCAACACCAAACCGTTCTTTTAACACCTCGACACGTGTTTCAATTACCAAGTGATCATCTTCAAGAGGAAGAACTTTTAATCCCTTCCTTTTGAAGATGATCACTTGGTTATTGAAAGACATGTCCGGGAGTTAAAAATAATGGTTGGGTGTTGGGAAAAAACTCCAGTAATATTTATTTCTACACCAAAGATTCCAAACACTGCATCATAAGCCTTTGAAGTTGAGATGGTCGTGACTTACGGGTGCAAAGCTGTCAGGCCTATATTGTCACTCATCAGAGGAAATCACCTCAAAACTAGTCTGACAGGTGGTCACTTCATCCAGGTCAAGCAAAAGATCATCTAAATTATTGAGAACATCCTGGCATGTGTTTGAGAATCATTGCACAAGTATGTGACAGATTTGGTTGAATATACTTTCTTCTTATATGAGCCAGAAATTTACGTCATATGCTTTTTCCTTCTTGAAATTATTGACATTCGTTACCCTGACAGAACAGAATTTAAGACAGACTACATGACAATGATTAAGAAATTTGAAATCTAATTTTATTTTACTCTGTGCTCTAGTGATATAAAGTGGTAATCTGAATAACTATTAATAAGATAAAAAAAAAATGAGAATATAGAAATAAATTGTAGTGTAAATTTCCTTTTTTTTCCAAGATTTTTCACAATCTTATTTCGATTTCAATGTTTAATGGTAAAATGTTGAAATCACTTGTACATACTAGTTTTCGTCTTCATGTTGTCGGAGATCCACATTTTGATCAGTGGCACAGTTCGCTTCCTCAAATCGTCACATTTACTGACACCAGCTAAAATCTCATAATTTTATGGCAGTGTCCCTTCTAATAAATGACGAGAGAAAAGTTTCCTTGCAGCTTGTCTCTCTGGTGTATTCCACGTTCTCTTAACAGCAGCTTGACCAGGGGTGAAGGCTGCAACAAATTGTCAAAAATAAAATATAAATTTGAAAGAATAAAAATTTAAATGATTGAAGATAAGCTAATTGTAATGAAAGTACAGTTACTATTATCTATAAATGAAAAAGAGCTATTAATCACGAATATATTATTGTTTCTAGGGTATTTCATTCAACTTTTTACATCAGGTTCAGATACTATGTTGAAACGTAAATATGAAACAGAAGTTCACCAAATTTTTATTGGGAACAAATCGAGTACAAAATCGATTTTGTCAATTTTCTGAACTTATTAACAAAGCTATATTATTAATGAAAATTATTTTGTATTATAAACTGTAATGATGATAGCTTGTGTGAAGAAAATGAATATAATATTATGAATAGAGTGGACTTCAGTAATCACTATACCTATTAATCTTCGTCGTTTGCCATCTGGTACCTTTCCTGAATCTGAATCATCACTGAAGTTACTACCATCACAGCTTGAGTTACATTCAAGCCCACTTTCATTTTCCATAGTGGTTATTCTGGTAATTTTGGATGGTCCAGGGGTAGGAGAGTAGTACAGCGGTGTAGTTGGAGTGCTCGATATTGCAGAAGTACCTGGGACATGAGCTGTAGGTAATGACATAGGAGTGCTGCGACAGGCATCTGAATCATTACCAGAAGTAGGAGAACATTGAGCGGCTAAGAAAACTTTGCTAACGCTGATTATATCACGTTCTAAAACAGGTTGCCTATAATATTCTCTGTGGATCTTTTCCGCATGACCCAAGTATCCTTGCAGAAGGTGTAAGTCTTCATTGTCCAACTTGAGTGACATGGACTTAGTGGCAACATGTTTTCGAAGTATGGTAGCTCGAAGTGACTTTGAATTAGTTGCTCCGCATTCCTCTGAATACTGCCTCATCAATGATGTAGCAGATACATGCCTGTAGACAACTTTTTCATTTGTAACACTACGGTGAGGCAAGGCAAATATGTAAGGATTTTTATCATCAATTCCGGCCTCTTTTCGGTATTTCAATAATAATTTAACACATTCATGCATTGAATTATGTAAGAGAACCGGAACTCCTCTTGCCAATTTTCCCCTGACGACAAATCTTACATATTCCCTCACATATATCTTGTCGTTTCCAGACAATTTTTTATATGTATCCGTATTTTCCTCAATTCTTGCCAAGCTGTCTAAATCAGAAATAATACTTCGTTCGAGTTCTCCAGGTCGCCTTCGATTAAAAATCAATATGTTAATCAAAGTAAAATTAGCCAAGTTCCTCCAAGTATTTACATTGAACTTTTTCATCAAAGCCTCATAGTAATGATTTCTCTTTGTCATTACATAAGAGTTCAACTTCTTGATATCCTCCATTGAGGGCAAAATAGATAATTTTTTCCTCTTATGTTTTAACAAACTCTCGGATGCAGTTTTATTGACGTGTGCCGGAAGCGCTGTTTTCAACAGATGTAACAAATTTTTGGAATCCTTCTTTCCTTCCATGTCCCCATTTTTGATACATTCCGAAATATGTAATTGGATCATATATTTTAGAGATGTACCAACTTCGGTTGGTAAAGAGGGTTTATTATAATTCCCTGTGTTTTCATCATAATCTCCCAAGGTGTTAATAACTTCAATAATATAGTCAAACATCTGGGGCTTCAAAATAACTTCGAAATGACGCACAGAAGAATTTTTTTCTTTAATCATTGACAAAACTCTTGCCATTCTTATCATACGATTTCGTATCATAGGATAATGATGCTGTGATCTGTACTTACAAGCCATTTCATTACCATAAAGAATAATGAGGTTGTCAAATCGTATGATCTCTTCAATAGGACCATCTCTAAAAGCAAGGAATAAGAAATATTTAACAACTTCGTTGGCCCTTTTATGAATATTTTCTGAAATAGCTCTAGATTTGAACAACATGCCTTTGCTCGAGTTGGAAGGGTTTTTCGTACAATTTTTTTGTAAATGTTTCCTTAATGAATCTTTTTTGACGATTATTTTGCAGCAAGTACATGCTATGTACTGAGATTTATCGGGTTTATCAAAATATTTAGAGACTCTAGCAGGGACAAAATTTTCACCTTCTTTGAAAGCAGAGAAATTACCGTCTCTTCTGATTTGTGAAAGTTTTTCTTTTTTTTTTAGGGTTTTCGTCAGCCATTGCAATGTACTCCTTAACCTCAGGTTCATTTCTGTGCATGGACAAGATGTGTCGTTTAACATTAGTCTTGGACTGCTTGCAGAATTTGCAGGTATTAGGTTTGTTGCAGATTCTGTAACAAAATATATTTACATTCAGGGTCTTAAATTCATATTAACACAATTGCTATTTCTTTATTGAATTTTACAAGGTATCTATCAAAGGCTTATAAGCATATATTGAATTAACCATAAAAAAGTATCAGGAACAAAATGATAAAAATACTAGAGAAAATGAACAAAATTTATTTGTTAAATACTTCACTAATTCCTTAATAACTCGTCTAGAAAACAAACCAAATAAAATTTTTCACAACCAACAGATTATTTTCTCATATATAAAACAAAGTTCTGCTTTTATAAAATAACAAGGGTTTCCATTGAACACAAATGAACTCGTGATGCACTGTTGTGGTAAGGAATATTGCTTTAGTCCTAGCTCAGCACCAAACCGTTATTTTTAACATGTTTTTCTATCATCTTTAAGTGAAGATTAAACAAACATTACATCGGTAACATTAAAAATATGTTTATCATGTTACTGTAAACTTCCATGAGGACATTGTTCAATTACACAACACAACAAAAAATTTTTTTTGAATGTTTCCTACACTAAATTAGTCAATATCTACTAATTTTGGGGTGATAAAAACGAAAATAACAATGAAAAAATTTTATTAGCTCTGGTTTTTGAGATACACAGTACTTAATCTTAAAGAGAAGTTATACTATACGTGAAAAGTGAAAGTACATAAAACAATATTGTTTTGTTTCTTTTAGAATATTTTAAGTACAAAATTAATAAAAAAACATTATTCTTAGTGTTTTGACAAATAAAAGAAGTTTGTACCACCAAATTTCAATTAAGTCCATCCGATTCATTGTAAGGTCGCTGTCGTTTAGCTTGTCTTTTATAACACTTCTGGAGCATCCCTACACACAGACCAGCAGTAGTCTGCAAGCATTGCTTCATTCCAACGGCCCTGATATCTCTGTTCCATTAAGGCAATGTCTTGATGGAATCTTTCTCCATGTTCGTCACTCACAGCTCCACAGTTTTGTGGGAAGAAATTAAGATGAGAGTGAAGAAAATGAATTTTTAAGGACATGTTGCATCCAAGTTGGTGGTAAGCTTGAAGAAGCTCTTTAACCAATGCTGTGAAGTTATCATCTCTTTTGTTACCTAAAAACCCATGTACAACCCCCTTAAAGGCTCTTTTTTCATTTCCTGTTAAAATCATGTCAAAAGCAGGATCATTTACGATTTCACGGATTTGAGGCCCAATAAAGATGCCTTCCTTGACTTTAGCATCACTCAACCTGGGAAACTTTGCTCTCAAGTACTTGAAAGCTTGTCCTTCCTGGTCCATGGCCTTCACAAAGTTTTTCATTAGTCCCAACTTAATATGTAATGGGGGAAGGAGAACATCCTTAGGATCTACAAGAGGCTCGTAAACTACATTTTTCTCATTAGGGTTTAGGTCTTGTGTAGGCCAGTTCATTTTTTTATAGTGAGATTTTCTATCCCGACTGTCCCACAGACACAAAAAACAACAGTACTTGGTGAACCCTAATTGCATTCCTAGGACTATAGCTATGACTTTCAGATCACCACAGATGTGCCACTTGTGTTGTTCATATTTGATTGATTGGAGAAGTGTTTTCATATTTATATACGTTTCCTTCATGTGAACTGCGTGACCTATAGGAATAGAGGGTAGCTGATTTCCATTATGCAGAAGTACAGCTTTTAAGCTTAGTTTTGAAGAGTCTATAAACAGTCTCCATTCAGATGGAGTGTGATCCAAATTCAAGCAGTCCATCAAACCATTAACATCAGAACGAACTACGAGGTTTTCTTTTTTCTCAAAAAAAAGGAAGCAAACCTTTTTGACGCTGTCTCTACTGAGATATTTTCACATCATGTTTTAGAAGATTCCACTTCCACAATTCCACAATTATATGTGAAAAGTAATAGATTTGATTATTGTCGTTACTCACCTTCGCTTATAAGCAGCTTCATTCACTAAAGTGGGATTATCATCATTCATTTCTGATACGGATTCTTCAGCAATTGTTGAAAGGATGGATATAGATGACTGACTGCTTGATGAAGAAGGCAGACCCATGGCTTTGGAGGGCAGACTATTGGAGGACGTTGAAAGAAGAATGTTATTTGTAGCAGGCAGGCTGCCAATTGTGGGAGGTGATCTGTCATTTGTGGGAGGCGGGCAGTCAACTGAGGGAAGAGAACAGTCAACTGAGGGAAGAGAACAGTCAATTGAGGGAGCCAGGCTCTCGATTGTGAGAGGCAGACTGTCAGGCATAGGAGCCAGACTTTCAGGCATAGGAGACAGACTTTCAGGCATAGGAGACAGACTTTCAGGCATAGGAGACAGACTTTCATGCATAGGAGACAGACTGTCAGATGCAGAAGACAAACAGTTACATACTGCAGACAACCAATTGCACACGGAGGGCAAATCATTGGACTTGAAAAGAATTGGTGAAACAGTACTTGAAATGAAACTGGAATGATGAATACGACTGATCCCCTCTACGCCTTCCACCTCAATAGGTACATTTTGAAAAATACGTCTGGGTTTCATTTTCTTCTGTACAGACCTGCCCTCTAACGAATCAGTAATCCGTTTTGTTTTTTTTCTACCCTTTGGAGTTTTCAACTTTGCTTCATTTGGGTTGCCAATGTTCAAATTTTTCTCCAAGACAACCTTAAGTCTGCGTGTGTTATGTCCCACAGCAAAATTATATAAGGGAAGAAAATCTTCGTTGAATCCATTTATGACGATTTTGTAACGTTTCCCCAATATGAAACACTCCACCTTATTATCCTGTGATATTATTTCTGACCTGGGAATGACCGTCTGCATTCCATTGTCAGTAGTTACAAGTGCAAAAGCTGCCATGACGTGGATCACTCTTGATATATAAGTGAATACAACAATGACAACATTTAGCCAAAAACAAACGATGGAAAAAAAAACAACAACTTAAAAAAAACAACGACGTAAAAAAAACAACGACGTAAAAAAAAACAACGACGCAAAAAATAAACGACGAAGCCAAAAACAACCCCAAAGTATACTTCATCAACCAACCCTGAAAAAAAAGAGAAAAAATTTTTCACAACGTTCAATAGACAGTGATTTATTATTTTTTTTCCCAGCAACTTTAAATCTATTAATTTTTATCTTTAAAAATTACACAAAGCAGGGAAATGTATTGAAATACATAAACATAAAAAAATAGCAAGTGATGCGAAAAATGAAAAATATTTTTCAATATTTAATTCGTCTAAAATAACATAATTGACAATTTTCAAGCTAACATGTGACTTTTGCCATTTGCAAAAAATGTTTTCTCCATGTAGGTATTTCATTGTTCAAGGCATTAACTATTTTAATTTTCATACTTTGATTGTAGAATTTTAAATATTTAGCTGAGGATGAATCTATATATACCATAAGATAATTGAGTTACTATCAAAGCAATTAATTCAATTGACCAACATCCAATTCTTTCATGGCGAAAAAACCGTGGATAATTTCACTTCAATCTCTACTAATAGCCAAATTAAAGAATATTTGAATTCACAAATATATGCAGAGCAAATCATCGACTTCCTTCCGAACCTTTCATCTCGAAATTCATATTGGGTACCTGAAGGATATGGGCGGTACCATATTCAGACTTACCCTATATACAATAATTTTTAAATTTACAATAATATGCAGAGTAAACCATCGACTTTCTTCCGAACCTTTCATCTCAAAATTCATAATGGGTACCTGAAGAGATATCAATTGAAGATCCCGAGCCTTATAGGAATTTCATGAGGTTATCTTGCCAAAAGTTTCAAGAGCTCTTAAAACTAGTTGAACCTGAACTTACAAAGTCAGAAACGTGGATGAGAAGTCCTATTGCTCCTCAAATGAAATTGGAAGTAACATTGCGTTATCTTGCCACTGGTGACAGTTTTGCTTCCTTGCAGTATTTATATAGACTACCGAAAAGTACTATATCAGTATTTTTACCAGAGGTGTTTTTGACAATATATGAAGCCCTTGCGAACTATATAACGGTACGTTGATGAAACACCCACATTTTTTCATATCGTATAGTAATTTTTTTTGTATGGGTTTCAATATGATTGATGATTTCTTTTGGAGAGTATGCAATAATATTTTGGTCATGAGTGCACATATTTTCAATGCTAGTTATATTTGGAAAAACAAAATACATTTTAATTTTGTAATACTACTTTAAATATTCTCATACTCATCATCAGATGCTGAGAAAGCCGATTCTCGAGCTTGGTGTAAAAGGTCGGAACACTGAGAATAAGCTGTGGAAGATGTGTTGTACTGCTCTGCATTTGTTGCTGCAATGGTTGTTGTTCAGTGTCTGAATAATAAGAATTAGTAGAT
Source organism: Leptinotarsa decemlineata (assembly GCF_025532065.1). NCBI lineage: Eukaryota > Metazoa > Arthropoda > Insecta > Coleoptera > Chrysomelidae > Leptinotarsa > Leptinotarsa decemlineata. The sequence goes on from NW_027412698.1 coordinate 4,552,345, forward strand.
GTGGAAGGTCTGCTGTCAAACTGCTTGTTGTCGACTCGAAAAATGAATTTCGTCGTTCATTTTTCGGTTTTGTTTCCGACGATGCCCGGCCAGGGAAGTGAGTGTACTCGTCGCCGCCGAAATCTCCACCAGAGACCAGAGCCGGGAAGTCCCCTTGACTCCCGGATGATCTTGTTTTCCCAGTGTAACCGAATTACACGAGAGAAAGTAGTTGGTTTCTTTAAAATTCAAAATCGAATTAATTATTTTTAGTTCCCTAAAAATCTATCTAATTCTAAACACAAAAACTCGCGAGGGTACGGTGAGACACCACGTTGGCCGCTGGGACCGGTCTCAGAGTTTCCCTAACGATCCCTATCTACGAGAGACTCACACCGCGAAGTGAGCTGCCTACAATTCTTAACTCCGAAGATGCGAATAGTCCCCGGGGACTCAGGGCTTTTAAGCCGCCGAGCGTCAATGCAATGAGAGTCTTCTCGTGAAGACTCTCGGGTAGGCGTACCTCTGGCTGTATTCACTGTGGTTGCAGTCAATACGGCGACAGAGGCCTCTTCCTTTGAATACCACGTCGAATCTCGGAGTCGAGGCAGGTACCACTGTGAATGCACACAAAAGTTAGTGAAATTGTCTGTTTGCTTACCAGCTTAAGTCCACAGCACACAGCACACGAATTCACACGGAACTAGAAAGTCGAATCGGTTTAGTTTGTCTTGAAAAAGACAGATTTGTTTGTGATCGTTGTGATCATAACGAATTCTTTCTGGAGGTAATTTTTGTTTTTAATCAAATTACCTCCCAAACACTTGACTCGTAATTGCTCTGGCAACAACCGTTGTACAACACTAATCTGCAGCCAATACCCAAGTATCCTTTCCGCTATCTGAATCGGGTTTTTGCAAACACGCCACCGTCTATTTGTTTCCACAAAAATCTCCTAGGTTATCCCACTGGATAACGAACTCCAAACTATTAGTCTAACCAGACTAGTCCGAATTATATTCGAGTTGAGAACTCTTTCTCAACGCAGGAAGTTGGAAATGTAGCCGCTACTAATTTGTAGTGTATAATTTAACACACGTCGGATGTACAGTGAAAAACTAACAATCGTTTTACGATGGTTGAATAGCAGAACTTAAAGGCAGCTAGGCCAGTCATCGAACAGTGTCCGAAAAATCCATTTCGCGTTTCTTAAATATAAAATCGCGAAAGAGTTTCTCGCGCGTGGTTGGCTGGCGTCAACTCCGCCTACCTCGCCGCGAGAGCGCAACGCGAAATGAATTTTCGTCTGCTCCTGAACGTCGAGTATATCGGCGTTCAGGCTACAGTCCGCCGTTTGGACTTATGTCCTCCAAAACGGTTTGGGTTTGGAGGACGGGAGGGGTGCTCGTAGTCCAGCCGGGTGCGCTGGACGTCACCTTCCCATGCTCCATTCACCTCGGTATGGGCGGAGGCGTGCACAGCTACACCGACCCCGCCGGTCACCGTTTCTTCACGTCGAGACGGCCGGCAGGCCTCCCAGACCTGAGTCCCAGGAATTTCGGGACTCAGCTTCTGTCTGAGCTCGACGGAAGGCTGGTTCGTTGCTTCGACTAGCTCGTTGAATGCCTCGATTTGTTTGAACAACCTCGCCCGCCATGAAGACATCCCCAAGGCCCAGCTGCCTTCAGGATGCCCCCTGGCATTCCACCTCCCCCTAGCACTTCCGCTAGGGCCTCAGTTGCACCTTCACGAGAGATGTAAGGCGCTCCTGTGCACCAAACATCTCCCTCCCAGGAACCACTAAGAATTTGGGCCTGGGGGCGTCGCGACGCCTGGCGTCGGACGACCTGTCCTGCTCCTTCGTTTCTACGTTTTACGCCCGCCGGCGACCCGTCGAATTCACATCCCACGTCGGAGTACCCATCTTCCAGGTACTCGTCCCTGAAGATGTCCTCTTCACTTCCGAAACCCTCCTGATCTCGGTAAGCCTTTCCGCGTTTAACGCCCGCCGGCGATTCCTCTTCATTTCCGAAATACTCAGTATTTCGGAAAACATTTCTGCGTTTAACGCCCGCCGGCCATCCAGATTTGAGTCCTCTTGACCAAATCTCAGCTCTATTTTTGCGTTTAATGCCCGCCGGCGATTCCTCCCTGAAGAGTCCCACGTTGCACTCGAAACGTTCCTCGTCTCGAGTGTGTCGGCTGCTCCTGCATGAACTCTTGTCTGAGGTCGACAATGGCCTTGTAAATTCGAAATTGGTCAGTGGTACAGGGTGGCTGTACACCCTGTACATGTTCACTTTAGGTGTCTCTACATATGTAGCTAACACCTCTCGTTGCCTGAAAATCTCTACGTTTTCAGACAGAATTGTCTTTGGAGGGATTCCATCCTCCATCTGTTTCATCGCCACCGATCTTGGTATAGCGGGATTTCGTGTTGACTTTAGCATAGCGCGGAGCCCTAACTGGGGCGCGCTTTGTGCTTTCGAAGTTTTTCCCTCATTGGGAAGCTTCTCGGAAAACATCTCCTGATGTTCCCTTGCTACATTTTCCTCCTGGAAAATGCTATCCCGCTGGTTCTCCGGAGTTTTAAATTCCCTAATTCGATTTAACACAAATTGAATGTCCGAATTTTTGCTGGGAATCTGTGTTCGCGAATTTTCTCAGTTCTAAAAAGAACTACAAAATGTCGATGAATCCTTTGAAATATCCACGAAGAATATCCAACAATCCAATCGTAATAATCTCTTTCAAATGTTAGCCAAGGAATATCTCAATCGCCAGTAGAATATCGCAAGTATAGAAGTCTTTTCAAATCTCAATATTACGTGTTCTCAATCTGAAAAGTATCTGAACGAATAATGCAAAACTCTGCATATTTATATGTTTGTGGACGAGCTCCAATCGGCCAATCATATCTCTCAAAAAGTCACATCCACTTCGATCGACTAAAAAAATCAATAATCACGCCATGCCCACCAGCCAATCAAAAGCCGGCTAGCCGGTGACCTGATTTTGCCCTGGGGCGAGACCGTTGCGAACAAACAACTGCCTAACGGAAAGTTTAACGGAAATTTGCGATTTTCCAACTTTTTCCCCGAAAAATTTCAACTTCATATTCGAATAGAATTCAACAATCCGAAACGAAATTACTGATGAAATTTTCTCGATATCTCTATTCCTTCTGGCTGTAAAATGCATTTGAAAGTACAAAGTGCGAGATTTGGTCGAAGCTATCGAAAACCGATTCCTCCGATACTTCTAATTCCAAATCCGACAAAAATCTAAATAAAATCTGAACCAGTCACGCTACAGAAATCGTTCTGGTATCAAACGAAAGCTAATTAAAAGTTCTCTCGATGTCTTTCAGAAGAAAACACGATTTCCCTATCTAGCTAAGTGAAAACGGCATTTCCCTGAAACTGACCGTTTTCGCCTAATATAAAATTAACGAATGCTATTCATCTTGCAAAAGATTTCCTAACACTCAGGAGATGATATTTCAATGCTGAGTAACCTATACTGAGCTGAAAATATCATAAAAAACATAATTTCCATTTTTGCTATTCATCTTGCAAAAGATTTCCTAACACTCAGGAGATGATATTTCAATGCTGAGTAACCTATACTGAGCTGAAAATATCATAAAAAACATAATTTCCATTTTTCCAAGTTTTCCTCAGAGTGTGCGGAGCTTGCACTGAGGCTCGGGAAACAAAGCAAACAGTTTTGTTTCACGACACTTAGAATTATTTTTCTACTGATTTCATTCGCGTTTAAACAGTTTAATATTGGTTTTATTTTTCCGATTTTTGTTGTAATGTCTTAAAGTAATAATTATTTTACTAATAAGACAGTTTTTCTATCTTTTTATATTTCGATTCTTTGGGTATTGACGACACCCCCCTGCCCTAAGATGTTGCACGGCTATTCGAGTTCAAGTGCCTGAGAAGCAATTTCTTTTTCTCTTTATTTTTTTCAAATAACATATTTACAAATTCATTGATATACAATTGGTCTTTAATTCTATACGTACAACAATTGGTATCCCCTTAAACTAACTAAATCTACTGTACATGTCGAGGCATCACAGCCGCCTTTCAGCTCCGCTCTCGACCTAATATTTACAATGTAAAGGCGTTTATGCTACGGAACTAAATCCGGATACCTCGGATCTAGATGATCCTGGCCCGGTCTCGGAGGAGGCGCTAGCCGCAAGTCATTGATATGTATCGTGCGATCTTGACCGCCACGGTTCACAATATACGTATTAACCCCCAATTTCCGGATCACCCGAGAAGGGACTGACCAGGTCTGGCCGAAAATTTTCCGGATTAATTCCGAATTTCGGCAAAGCACCCAGTCTCCTGGCCGGAAATTCGCCTTTGGCTGCTGGTCGCGATTCGAAAAAATTCTTTCTCTGTAACGCTCGGCCATCTGATTGGCTCTTTCGATCCTAGCCTGCCGATTCTGGTTGTTAGTCTTTCGTGAGCGCTGCGCAGGAGTAGCCCATTCTCCGGGCTTGGGAATTTCATATCCCAGCAGCAGTTCACTAGGGGGCATTTCCGTAGACGCATTCACCCGTGTTCGTAAGTGAAACACTATTACCGGTATATGTCGCTCCCACTCAGCTTCCGGCTTGTCTATGAGGGCGGTGCGGAGCATCTTCTTGATCTCCTGCACCCGCCTCTCCACCGGATTGGCTTGCTGGTGGTGCGACGGACTCATCCTGGACACAATATTGTGGTATTCGCAGAATCGTTCCCACGTCGCTCCTAAGTACATCGCCGCGCCGTCAGTTATTATGATTTCAGGGAAACCCCACCTGTAAAAAAACCTCTTCCAATAAAAATTTCGTCACCGCTCCTGCTTGGACGCTCTTATAGGCCTTAGCCTCAAGCCATTTGGGAAAGCAGTCCACCGCGACGATAAGGTACTTGTTCCCACTCTCCCCCGCTGGGTAAGGCCCGAGAACGTCGACAGACACCATTTGCCATGGCCTTGTCGGTTCAAGCGGCCTTTGTCCTGCTGGGAGTTGTGGTTTCGACGCTTTAGTGGTAGCGCAGGTCAGACATGTTTTTATATATTCCTGCGCTTGCTTCCTCATGTTGGACCAGTAAAAATGACGACGCTTGCAGTTCCCTTCTGGACCTACATAATATAATAAATCCCCGTCCATTCGGAAGTCGTTCATTATTCGCTGTTCATATTCGTTCGGTTCAGGATTTTCTCGCGCTCTCTCGATGCGCATCCTGAACCGACAAACTCCCTCGCTTGACTTCTGTTCTTCGACTATCTGGTCGAATAAGGTTCTCATTTCAAGTAACGTTTCAACCCCGTGATATAGTGACACCATATCACAGGTGTTGAATATTTCTGCGACCTCATCGATCAGGCACAGAACTATGTCTTCCTCGCTCTGGTCCTCTACTTGTCGTTCCTGGTGAGGGAAAAACATCCTCTCTGACTCCTTCTCCAAATCAGCCTTCGTTTCCACATCCTCGGGATTTCGGGAGAGAAAATCTGGAAGTTGATTCAGCTTCCCTGGCACATGTACGATTTCGAAGTCGTACTCCTGCAGTAACAGCGCCCATCTAGTCAACTTGTCTCTTTCGTCCTTCATACGACCGAGCCAAGTCAACGCCGAACTATCTGTTAATAGGGTGAACTTGCCTGCAAGTAGTGCCGATATTTCTTAATCGCCCATACTACGGCCAGGCACTCAATCTCGTTGATGTGATAGCGCCTCTCAGTCTCGTTCAGCTTCGCGCTGCTATACGCTATCACATCACGCTCTTCCAGTGTTTCCCCCCGTTGGAACAGTACCGCTCCAATACCCATCTGACTAGCGTCCGTCTGCAAAAATTAGGGTTTCGCAGGATCAGGCCTAGCCAGATGTAGCGGTTGCGATACTGCGTGCTTAATCCGTTGGAAGCTTTCCTAGGCTTCCGCGTTCCATTTAAATTTGCGTTTTTTGTCAATAAGATCGGTTAACGGGGCCGCCATTTTCGCAAAATGTGGAATGAACTCCCGTAACCATCCTGCATTTCCTAAAAATCCCCTCATCTGCTTAACCGAGGTCGGTGTTGCAAAATTCCTTACATTTAGAATGTGAGTCTCCTGCGGGAAGTTCCCTTTCTCGGACACGACTCTCCCCAAGTAGTTCAAGGTTGATGACCCGAACATACATTTCCCTGGGGAAAGCCATAATCCATGTGTCCTCAAACGTTCTAATATTAGCTTTAGATGGTCACAGTGTGCCCTGACATTATTGGAATAAACAATAATGTCGTCAAGGTACACTTTGCAGAACTTGTCTACGTATCCGGCTAGCACTTCAGACATGAGCTTTTGGAAAACGGCCGGCCCGTTTTTAAGTCCGAAACTTAGGACCTTGAATTCGTACACCGTAATTTGACGGTAGTCTACGCAAAAGCGTAGCTTACCGCCTTTCTTGGGTACTAAAACTACCGGGGAGCAATAAGGGGAGGTACTCCTAGTAATCACCCCAGCTTCCAGTAGTTTCTGGATCTCCTCAAGGACGATCTGTTTACGCTCCTCAGACATCTTGGCATAACGCATTTGCCTAAACGGCTTCTCCTCTTTAACTGTAATCTTGTGGAGAATAGCCTTTGTCTCAGGTTGGCGTATCGTCTCCTCAAAAACGTCCTTGAACGTTTCCAATACCGGTAGAATTTCCGACTTTGTGCTTTGTCGAATTGTGAGTCATCTAGGCTCAGAGGCGCGATGTCTCTCCCGGGCCTTCTGAGGGTTTCCCCTTCAAAAAATATCGACAACCGAGGAGCTTGTCCAAAATAAATGGTATTCCTAGCTAAGTCTAAACTGGCTTGTTCACCTTTCAAGAAAGGCATACCTAGTATAACCTTTTCTTGCAAGTCCTTAAGGACAGTGAACTTTAGCTGGAATACCCTCTCTTCTATATACACTTCTATCATAATCTGACCCAAACTCCTAGTGATGTTCTCAGAACAACCCATAAGGACTATTCCTGAGTTTGGGAGATTTTTTAGGCTCTTGTGGGACACTACATCTGCCCGCACAAAATTACTGGACGCCCCTGTGTCTATTAATGCTGTTACAGCTTTGTCATTAATGACAACGGGGATCCTAGGGAGGGATCGACCGAACCCTTTTGGCTCTTCGTCGAGTGGGGAAAGTACTTCAGAAAAGCTATTTATACAAGGGGGAGAAAAATCTAATTTTTTTAGATTATTCTGGCGATTAATTAAGTTGCACAGGCCATCGCCACTTGGCACTGCGCAACTTCCTAGTTTTCCTGACTAGCTTCTTCTAGGACATTATTGACAGTTCTCCTAGGTGGAGACCTGTCTCTGTTTTGAAACCGCTGGTTTCCATTCCTCTCTGAGGACCCTGCGGATGGAGGCTGCTGTTGCCTGTTTTCATTTCCCCTGTTACAGGGAGGGACATACCTCGCATTGTTCTGCGGGTTCGGATTATTTAGTATCGGCCCTCGATGCTGATTCGGGACTTGAACATTCGCTACTTTGCTGGTTGTCGGCGCTTTTGAGAGCTTAATATCCTCCTCAATGGCCGACGCATCCTGAAGCAGTTGTTCTAGTTTGTCCGGGACTCGTCCCCTGAAAAAGCATCGAATCTCCGGAGATATCAACTGAACAATGATGTGCATGGCTGCTTGTTCATCCATTCTCGGAAACAGCCGTTTCGCCAGGCCGATCTTCTGGATTATAAAAACATCCGTTTTTATATTCCGGGTTTGTCCCTCTCCATAAAATTTAGCCGTCAGCTTAGCTAACAGCTCAGGGCTATCAAACTTTTGATTAAACCTATTAATCAAAATAGGCCAAGTTATTTGGCTCTCCTTGTAAACGGCTGCCCACTTGGCAGCATCTGAGTCCAATTGACCGCAGAAAATCTACCCATTCTTCTTGTGAGATTTTTGCTTTCCTCAGCTCGTTTTCCACCCTATTCACGAACCGTTTCGGGTCCTCATTTTCCAGGCCTCGAAACCTTGGAAGATTCTGTCTATCCAGACGGTTTCTATTTTGATTAGCCGAATGTCCTTGGCCCATTGCCACTGATAGAACATCAGCTAATTTACTTATCGCCTGATCAACAATTTTTAACTGTTGACCATCCTCTATAACCTTTTCTGGGCGCCATCGAGTTTGTATTGTGCCTGAACTCGAAAATGGCATATCCTCACTGAAATTCACATTTTTCTTCATCTCTTTTTGTGAATTTCTCACATTGGGGAACGATTCCACTTCACTCCTTACTATGAATGAGTTTCCAAAAGCGTCCCTGAGTGTTACCTCGTCTTCCATAGCCATTGCTAAGAATGGGTTTGTAGAGGTATTTATGTGTTCGTCCATTTCCAAAAATGGATTTATTGCTGAATTTGGCTGGGATTCCAGTTGTGAATCCATGGCCCCACGTTGGCCAGCGCCATGTTGTCGACTCGGCGTACTGGAAAAATGAATTTCGTCGTTCATTTTTCGGTTTTGTTTCCGACGATGCCCGGCCAGGGAAGTGAGTGTACTCGTCGCCGCCGAAATCTCCACAAGAGACCAGAGCCGGGAAGTCCCCTTGACTCCCGGATGATCTTGTTTTCCCAGTGTAAACGAATTACACGAGAGAAAGTAGTTGGTTTCTTTAAAATTCAAAATCGAATTAATTATTTTTAGTTCCCTAAAAATCTATCTAATTCTAAACACAAAAACTCGCGGGGGTACGGTGAGACACCACGTTGGCCGCTGGGACCGGTCTCAGAGTTTCCCTAACGATCCCTATCTACGAGAGACTCACACCGCGAAGTGACCTGCCTACAATTCCTAACTCCGAAGATGCGAATAGTCCCCGGGGACTCAGGGCTTTTAAGCCGCCGAGCGTCAATGCAATGAGAGTCTTCTCGTGAAGACTCTCGTAGACGGCTCGGGTAGGCGTATCTCTGTCTGTATTCACTGTGGTCGCAGTCAATACGGCGACAGAGGCCTCTTCCTTTGAATCCCACGTCGAATCCCGGAGTCCAGGCAGGTACCACTGTGAATGCACACAAAAGTTAGTGAAATTGTCTGTTTGCTTACCAGCTTAAGTCCACAGCACACAGCACACGAATTCACTCGGAACTAGAAAGTCGAATCGGTTTAGTTTGTCTTGAAAAAGACAGATTTGTTCGTGATCGTTGTGATCATAACGAATTCTTTCTGGAGGTAATTTTTGTTTTTAATTAAATTACCTCCCAAACACTTGACTCGTAATTGCTCTGGCAACAACCGTTGTACAACACTAATCTGCAGCCAATACCCAAGTATCTTTTCCGCTATCTGAATCGGGTTTTTGCAAACACGCCGCCGTCTATTTGTTTTCACAAAAAACTCCTAGGTTATCCCACTGGATAACGAACTCCAAACTATTAGTCTAACCAGACTAGTCCGAATTCTATTCGAGTTGAGAACTCTTTCTCAACGCAGGAAGTTGGAAATGTAGCCGCTACTAATTTGTAGTGTATAATTTAACACACGTCGGATGTACAGTGAAAAACTAACAATCGTTTTACAATGGTTGAAAAGCAGAACTTAAATGCAGAATGAAACAGTCAAAAGATGCTCGGATGATGCAGCTAGGCGAGTCATCGAACAGTGTCCGAAAAATCCATTTCGCGTTTCTTAAATATAAAATCGCGAAAGAGTTTCTCGCGCGTGGTTGGCTGGCGTCAACTCCGCCTACCTCGCCGCTAGAGCGCAACGCGAAATGAGTTTTCATCTGCTCCTGAACGTCGAGTATATCGGCGTTCAGGCTACCGTCCGCCGTTTGGACTTTTGTCGTGAAACAAAACTAGTTTGAAATTTCACGAGCTCCAGTATAAGGACCGCCCACTCAGAATGAACAACACGAAAACGTGGAAAAACATTGGTTTTCCCAAGATATTTCAGCTTAGTTTCGAAAATTAAGTTATGAAATGTCGTTTCCTAAGCGATAGAAAAATCTTTTGCAAGATTACTAGCCTTCGCTAATTTTTAAATAGGGAAAAAGCTGATTTTACGGAAAATGGCTTTTTCAGTTAGCTAGACAGGGAAATCGTGCTTTCTTCAAAGAAGCATCGATAGAGATTCTTAGCAGCTATCGTTTGACACCTCGATCACGTTTCCAGTGCTCGTGGTTCAATTTTTATTAGCATCCGAGTTTGAAAAATGTAAGATTTTTCAAACGCATATTTTTGCAAGAAGGAACAGGAATATCGAGACGCGGCATAAGACTTTTTGTCTTAGGATGCTGAGATCTATATGAAATCAAGGAAAACGAAAATTCAGGTTTTTCGTGATTTTCCGAAGATTTCCGAGTGAGGCCGAAGACTGTTAGATTTCATTTATCGTACAACGCAAATTGAGGAAGCGAAACGAAACATGAAAAGAATGAGACAGAAACAGCGGCATATAGACGTCAATGGAAATTAGCAGAGCGGTATTCCCACTTCAAAGCCCAGCGCCTGCATAAAAACAGGTCGTAAACGCTGGCAAATCCATACGAAATGAGTTTTTTTCGTAGTGGAACTATTGAAAGTAGGTCAGTCAGGATCGCACGGCTTTTGCGATCTCTGGTTGGCTGGAAGTGGCGCGGAAGAGAGCCCGTTTATTTAGGATAAATATGCGGAGTTCCGTGTCACGATAGTTAGTCGAGGTTTGAACACTTAGCGGGTAGCAGTGATTTTAAGAATCCGAAGATTTCTTAGAAGTTTCAAGTTGCGGTTAGGATTTTTTGAATGAATTCGTGTCTCTGGTTCTTTTCAGAACTAAATAGAGACAAAACACATCATTGGAGTCTTCAGGAAGCTGCGGTTAACACTATATAGCCAATTTGGAGGAACTTTTACTGGAATTTGGAATTCTCAGGATCCCTTGAAACCAAATCAGGATATATTAGTGGCTGGATATTTATTAGAGGAATTCCAGGACCGTGGATATTTTGGGAGCTGTTAAAACGGATACTGGAGCAGATTATTGGCTAAATATATTATTGTTGCACATAACCATACTTTACGTTTGTCCAGGTTCCTTTTGGCACCCCGCCGAAGGAAAGCAGCCCAAATCCTGCAAAGGAAGAGCAGGTCCCTACTAAAGTTGCTCGGTCTCACCCACCCGATCACCTTGCGGTGTTAAAGATCGAGGTGTTTAGAGATTAAACTCGAGAGGGTCAAGACATCATTAGTTACGCCCTTCGGGCGAACGACTCAACTTAATCGTTGGGACCTTTCCAGGACTTCGATACCTTTCCACCTAATCCTGCGAGCGGCCCTCATCCTAGGGTGCTGTTCAACCGCTAGGCTCCCCGTTCCTACATCACTAGCTCAGTTCACCCTGTAGGCCTTGGTTAGGAAAGTAGCTTTCGCGAACCAAGGGTGAACTTAAAAACATAGATTTCCGTGAATCCTACCCTCTGACTATTTCCTCGTCAGAGTCATATTAGGGACTTTTGAAATCGAAATGCAGACTAGGGCAAAACACGCGCGAGCGCAACTTGCCGAGAATACGCCAGTGCCAAATCGCGAGACCACAAGTTTCGGTCAAACTAACTTCCTGTCAGACATTTTTAGTCGCCTGAGTGCGACTCCTACAAGCCGACAAGGAACCCCTTTGGAATCTGGTTTCACAGGAAACAGTATTCCCAGAACTCCGGTAGGATCAGCCAGTCTGAGGCTAGGTTCTACTCACCGTTCTTTTTCAATAAACGAGGACATCAGTGCCTCTCCCTTGGTCGCAGAGCGACAAACCGTGGGCATTGGTGGTTTTTCGGCAAGCCGAATAATTCGAGAATTCGACAAGTCTCAAAGGACAAAGTCGTCCTCAAATCGCGATAAAACAACGCGAAATAGCATGTTGGAATTAAACCGCATTAGGGAAAATAAAACCTCGGCGATGAGAAGGATTGATCTCTTACATGCGGAAATAGAACGTCAGGAGACGTTGCTACAGAAAACTGGACACCATCTCCGAAGAGATGCACCAGCTAGACCGCAAAGCGAACCCCAATTAGGGCTTCGCGCGATGTTATCTATGCGAGCACGATCCCCTATGCTGAGATCGGCTCCGAAACTACGAAATTCGCAATTTTGTTCCCAACCGGAACAAAAAGCAGAAATCGGAGATTTTTGCCGACGGCGAAAACCGGAAGGAGCGTTCCCTCCGAATCCGACAATTCTGCCTGAACGCGAGATAATGAGACACATGACGGAAGAGTTACCCACTTATGTGGTAACCAGGAGTCCGAAGATACACAGGGTGTACAGCCATCCTGTAGAAATCGCATGTGCACAGGAAATAAAGCCATTGTCGAACCCGACAAGAGATTCATGCTACGGACAGCGTTTTCAAAGCAACGAAGGCTTTGGAGATGCTGGCCACATGGAAATGGAACAAAGCGTCGAAGCACAGGTCGTCCGACGCCAGGCGTCGCGATGCCCCCAGGTCGGAGCATTTAGCGATCCCTGGGAGGAGAGGGGTGCGTTGCGCACAGGAGCGCCTCGCATCTTGAACCAGCTGGATACTGACGACCTAGCGGAAGCGCTAGGGGGTGGTGGAATGCCAGGGAGTCACCCTGAAGCCGAGAGAGGCTTGGGGGCGGCTTCATGGCGGGGTCAGTACCTCCAAAAGGAGTCATTTGTTCCAGGAGAGCTAACTGAAGCAAACCAACCTCCCGTCGTACTCAGACAGGAACTGAGTCCCAAAATCCCTGGGGCTCAGGTCTGGGAGGCCAGCCGGCCGTTACGGCGAACGATACGCGCGGTCGGAGGGGGCGGAGTCGTCGGACACGCCCCCTCGATGCAAATCGACCGAGACGTAAGTGTTACCGGAGGACACTTTGTCGTGAAACAAAACTAGTTTGAAATTTCACGAGCTCCAGTATAAGGACCGCCCACTCAGAATGAACAACACGAAAATGCGGAAAAACATTGGTTTTCCCAAGATATTTCAGCTTAGTTTCGAAAATTAAGTTACGAAATGTCGTTTCCTAAGCGATAGAAAAATCTTTTGCAAGATTACTAGCCTTCGCTAATTTTTAAATAGGGAAAAAGCTGATTTTATGGAAAATGGCTTTTTCAGTTAGCTAGATAGGGAAATCGTGCTTTCTTCAAAGAAGCATCGATAGAGATTCTTAGCAGCTATCGTTTGACACCTCGATCACGTTTCTAGTGCTCGTGGTTCAATTTTTATTAGCATTTGAGTTTGAAAAATGTAAGATTTTTCAAACGCATATTTTTGCAAGAAGGAATTGGAATATCGAGACGCGGCATAAGACTTTTTGTCTTAGGATGCTGAGATCTATATGAAATCAAGGAAAACGAAAATTCAGGTTTTTCGTGATTTTCCGAAGATTTCCGAGTGAGGCCGAAGACTGTTAGATTTCATTTATCGTACAACGCAAATTGAGGAAGCGAAACGAAACATGAAAAGAATGAGACAGAAACAGCGGCATATAGACGTCAATGGAAATTAGCAGAGCGGTATTCCTACTTCAACGCCCAGCGCCTGCATAAAAACAGGTCGTAAACGCTGGCAAATCCATACGAAATGAGTTTTTTTTCGTAGTGGAACTATTGAAAGTAGGTCAGTCAGGATCGCATGGCTTTTGCGATCTCTGGTTGGCTGAAAGTGGCGCGGAAGAGAGCCCGTTTATTTAGGATAAATATGCGGAGTTCCGTGTCACGATAGTTAGTCGAAGTTTGAACACTTAGCGGGTAGCAGTGATTTTAAGAATCCGAAGATTTCTTAGAAGTTTCAAGTTGCGGTTAGGATTTTTTGAATGAATTCGTGTCTCTGGTTCTTTTCAGAACTAAATAGAGACAAAACACATCATTGGAGTCTTCAGGAAGCTGCGGTTAACACTATATAGCCAATTTGGAGGAATTTTTACTGGAATTTGGAATTCTCAGGATCCCTTGAAACCAAATCAGGATATATTAGTGGCTGGATATTTATTAGAGGAATTCCAGGACCGTGGACATTTTGGGAGCTGTTAAAACGGATACTGGAGCGGATTACTGGCTAAATATATTATTGTTGCACATAACCATACTTTACGTTTGTCCAGGTTCCTTTTGGCACCCCGCCGAAGGAAAGCAGCCCAAATCCTGCAAAGGAAGAGCAGGTCCCTACTAAAGTTGCTCGGTCTCACCCACCCGATCACCTTGCGGTGTTAAAGATCGAGGTGTTTAGAGATTAAACTCGAGAGGGTCAAGACATCATTAGTTACGTCCTTCGGGCGAACGACTCAACTTAACCGTTGGGACCTTTCCAGGACTTCGATACCTTTCCACCTAATCCTGCGAGCGGCCCTCATCCTAGGGTGCTGTTCAACCGCTAGGCTCCCCGTTCCTACATCACTAGCTCAGTTCACCCAGTAGGCCTTGGTTAGGAAAGTAGCTTTCGCGAACCAAGGGTGAACTTAAAAACATAGATTTCCGTGAATCCTACCCTCTGACTATTTCCTCGTCAGAGTCATATTAGGGACTTTTGAAATCGAAATGCAGACTAGGGCAAAACACGCGCGAGCGCAACTTGCCGAGAATACGCCAGTGCCAAATCGCGAGACCACAAGTTTCGGTCAAACTAACTTCCTGTCAGACATTTTTAGTCGCCTGAGTGCGACTCCTACGAGCCGACAAGGAACCCCTTTGGAATCTGGTTTCACAGGAAACAGTATTCCCAGAACTCCGGTAGGATCAGCCAGTCTGAGGCTAGGTTCTACTCACCGTTCTTTTTCAATAAACGAGGACATTAGTGCCTCTCCCTTGGTCGCAGAGCGACAAACCGTGGGCATTGGTGGTTTTTCGGCAAGCCGAATAATTCGAGAATTCGACAAGTCTCAAAGGACAAAGTCGTCCTCAAATCGCGATAAAACAACGCGAAATAGCATGTTGGAATTAAACCGCATTAGGGAAAATAAAACCTCGGCGATGAGAAGGATTGATCTCTTACATGCGGAAGTAGAACGTCAGGAGACGTTGCTACAGAAAACTGGACACCATCTCCGAGGAGATGCACCAGCTAGACCGCAAAGCGAACCCCAATTAGGGCTTCGCGCGATGTTATCCATGCGAGTACGATCCCCTATGCTGAGATCGGCTCCGAAACTACGAAATTCGCAATTTTGTTCCCAACCGGAACAAAAAGCAGAAATCGGAGATTTTTGCCGACGGCGAAAACCGGAAGGAGCGTTCCCTCCGAATCCGACAATTCTGCCTGAACGCGAGATAATGAGACACATGACGGAAGAGTTACCCACTTATGTGGTAACCAGGAGTCCGAAGATACACAGGGTGTACAGCCATCCTGTAGAAATCGCATGTGCACAGGAAATAGAGCCATTGTCGAACCCGACAAGAGATTCATGCTACGGACAGCGTTTTCAAAGCAACGAAGGCTTTGGAGATGCTGGCCACATGGAAATGGAACAAAGCGTCGAAGCACAGGTCGTCCGACGCCAGGCGTCGCGATGCCCCCAGGTCGGAGCATTTAGCGATCCCTGGGAGGAGAGGGGTGCGTTGCGCACAGGAGCGCCTCGCATCTTGAACCAGCTGGATACTGACGACCTAGCGGAAGCGCTAGGGGGTGGTGGAATGCCAGGGGGTCACCCTGAAGCCGAGAGAGGCTTGGGGGTGGCTTCATGGCGGGGTCAGTACCTCCAAAAGGAGTCATTTGTTCCAAGAGAGCTAACTGAAGCAAACCAACCTCCCGTCGTACTCAGACAGGAACTGAGTCCCAAAATCCCTGGGGCTCAGGTCTGGGAGGCCAGCCGGCCGTTACGGCGAACGGCACGCGCGGTCGGAGGGGGCGGAGTCGTAGGACACGCCCCCTCGATGCAAACCGACCCAGACGTAAGTGCTACCGGAGGACATGTCGCCCAAAGTGTGGGGCTGGAGCACGAGGACGTGCCCAGGAAGGCCAGAAGGCCAACCCGAATTCACGAGGGGGAGACAATGGCAGAACGGGTTGTGTGTAATCCCGAGTTTATCAAAAACACTCTGGCGCCTAACACCAACGATTTTAATGACCAGTACTGGGCGGGTACTGATGACGTACATGAGGTACGAAACTCCGTTCAGGCGGAAATTAGGCAAAGGAGAGGGTGCGGGATAGCTGAAGAGGGTGCATGGGGAATGCAACCCCCACGAGCTGACGCACGAGTGCCATTGCTGCAAACAACCGGACAACAGGAAGTTGATAAACCGGCCGATAAAATGGAAGAATTGTTCACCCGATTGGTGACGGTTCTGGAGAGTCGCAGAGAGCCACAGAGAGGTTCGGAAAGCGATTCTCAAATTTCGAAAAAGGTCAAGGTGCCTTCTCCTACCTTCAGCGGACTGGAGAATGAGGACCCCTTTGACTTTTGTAAGAAAGCTGAAGAGCAGCTTTTGGAATTGCACCCTTCAGTGTGGGTAGCGACAGCCGGACAGTGGCTGAAAGGCGCAGCAGCGCAATGGTTCACGCCCTACAGGAATATGACCCTGGATTGGGCATTTTTCACAAACCGTTTACAAGAGCGTTTTGACAATGAACTCTTGGTGAGTTCATTGGAAAGCAGCTTGTACGGAGTGGACCAGAAAAAGGGCGAATCCATAACGTCTTTCATATTGAACAAATTGGGTCTAGCCAGGAGGCTATACCCGGAGATGGAAGAACGAAGGATCGTTCAATTAATAATGAACAGGATGTGTGCAGAGGTGAAGGTTCACCTTCAACTGCACACATTCACCACCATTGAAGAACTGACCCAGAAGGCAGTGGCTGTGGAGTCACTGCTAAGAGGCAGTGTTAAGGAAAATAGCAGTGGCACAAATCGTCGAAACTACTACGAGGACAGAGAGCCTCGTCGTAGCAACGCGGGAAGCCACGACAAAGGGGGTCAAAGAATGGACCCGCCTAAACCAAACCACAACGAGGACAGAGGGCCTCGTCGTGGCATCGATGGAAGAAATAGAGGATGGGACAAAGGAGGCCGAAGAGAGGACTCGCCCCAACAACCTCGTCAGCGGCAGGAGCCGATCGGGGCTAGCAAGAGCCCGGAAATCAGGAATGCAGGAGGCAACAGACCAGGGGAGGGCAGGCCAGCACCCTCATCAGGGTGTCTGGTCTGCAAAGGACCTCACTGGGCTCGAGATTGCCCGAAGCAACGGCAGACGACTGCCAATAGTGATGGAAAGCGATACCAGGCGAAGACAAAGCCTGATGGGAACGCGGTCGCGCGGGTGGTCGAAGCGACTCGACCGCGCGACAGCAATAAGGAACAGCAGAAGCCGTCGGGAAACGCCAGCGGGGGCTGCAAGGGGGCTCCCGAGGGCGGCTCCAAGGCGAAGGGCAGGCAGTGAACACACTGTCTGTCAAGGAGCGAGCACGTCCTGAGGGATGTGCTCCAACGATGGTGGAAGGACCACCCAACGAGGGAAGGCAGGACAGATCGGGGAGATCTGTACCTGAACCGCCGGCGGGCGTTAAACGTGGAAAGATAGTCGGAAAGCAGCTGGGGGCGGGAGAGCTCAAGCTGGAACCGCCGGCGGGCGTTAAACGCGGAAACGTTGTCGAAAAGCAGCTGGGGGCTGGAAAGCTCAAGCTGGAACCGCCGGCGGGCGTTAAACGCAGAAACGTAGTATTGGACCAGGTAGGAGCTGGCAAGCTCAAGCCTGGATCGCCGACGGGCGCTAAACGTGAAAACAGGGAAACCCAGAACAAGGCCAAGGGACTTAGTTCTGGTGGATCAGGTGGCCAAAACCAGGAGGGGCCAATGGGACCCAGATCTGGCAGGTCAGGTGGCCAAAATTTTGAAAACCTAATAGGACTTAGGTCCGAAGGGTTAGTAGGCCATACCGTCAGGGAAAGCCAGACTGAGCCAAGTGGACTCAAGTTTGGTGGACCAGCAAGTCGAGTTGAGGTTGTGGAAGAACAGGACAGGCTGGAGAAACCTGTGCCTGCCACGCAAGAACCCATCGGCACGAGGACGGACCAACAAGTGGAAAGGGAGGTACCCGGACCACAAGAAAGCGGCACAGTGGTGCCTGAAGCAGTATTGGAAGAAGATGAGAAAGCAGCACGAAGACAGAGGCTGGAAAAAATTATTCGTCGTGTCGGAGAGGCGAGTAAGATGTTACGAGGTATGTTCTCGAAAAGGCAACTTGTTGTCTTGGACAGGCTGAAGTCCTGTGAAGGAGGCATACCTCAAAGCAGGAAAGGAGCCCTTCCAGAAAGGAAGAACAGCTTTACAGCTGTGCTCCCAACCCGCAAACATGACAGAGCGATTGTGGAGCGAAACCAAAGAGAGTTGAGAGAACGGGAGCTGATGTGTGCCACAGGCGTTTTCAGTGTACCAAGGATGGGTACTGGAACTGGAAGCGTGACTGGTAGTCGAAGTCGAGTGGACTCAGGTCTGGTCATTCAGCGAGCAGCAGATGTCGGGGGAATCCTGTGTGATGGAAACCCTCGGCCAACGATTCAGCTGGGGGCTGATGCTGGGGGAATCCTGTGTGATGGAAACCCTCAGCCAACGAGACGCAAAGCCGAACCCAGGTGCGCGCAAACCCTGAGGGGTCCCTGCCCGGCCAGCAAGGGGGACGCACAGCAGCAGCAGGCAGAAGTAGTGGCCAGGCAAACCCAGGGAGGTCCCTGCCTCGCCGAAACTACGGACGCACGCAACCAGGCACAGGCAGAGGGTAAGCAAACCAAAGGTGGTCCCTGCCTTCCCGGAGAAGCCGCAGCCGACAACCAGGCGGAAGCAGCGGCCAGGCAAACCCAGGGAGGTCCCTGCCTCGCCCAGACTGCGGAAGCCGACACAGAGGTGGAAGGGGAAGCCGAGCAAACCCTGAGAGGTCCCTGCTCCGCCAAGACCCTAGAAGCCAATAGCAGACCAATGACAGACCTAGAGGAGTTCATTTTGACAGACCCACTGGGTAGTGGATATCGGCGAAAGCATGCGGAAGCTACCCTGAAGTTCTCGATGAAACCGATCTCGGAAGGTAGTAGCGACACGACTGCGAAGCAGCGCCGACACCAGGCAAGGACAGATGCAGCGATTGCTGAGCCAAACCCGAAGGAGCCGAAGGAGCGGCAGCCGAAGTGCGTTACAGGCACAACCGGTGTATCCAGGAGTGGTACGAAAGCCGGGGGTGTGACTGGTAGTTGTAGCCAAGGGGAGGGACTCTTGGCTGGTTCACAAGGAAGTGGACCTTTGCGGCGAACGCGCACGGAAGCTGGAAACCGCTACCTAATGAAGCCGATCCTGAAAGGCGGTAGCAACGTAATCGGAGATCTGCATCGGAAATTGCCGAGGATAGATGTGAGAATAGGAGATCAGCGGCTCAGAGCACTAGTGGACAGTGGCAGTTCGCTGAACCTTTTACGCCGATCTGCGTTGGCAGACACCCATAGCGTAGAGACTGATCGTGGAACATCCTTTCAACTGGCCTGTGCCGGAGTAGGTTCGTCGAGTACGGGCACGGCTGAGGTCGTGGTACTCATAGAGGGCGTACCCTACGACGTGACGGTGCATGTTGTTGAGGACCTCGTAGAAGATCTACTACTAGGGTGCTCTTGGCTGACAGCGCACGAGGCAATGGTCGACTTCTCGCGGAAGACGATTTATGTTGGCCGGAAGCCTAGGCAAACTATTTTCTGGTCGGAGGCGGGATGCCTACCACCAGAGGAGTACCCAGTTCCTGAGGTGACTCTAGAGCAATTGCCAGAGAGATTGGCAGAAGAGTTTCGAGACCTATTGGAAGAATTTGCAGACGTCTTTTATGAATCGCCACGCCAGCCAATCACAAGAGCCGGAGAGCACCAGATTAGGCTGAGGGATGATACGCCGTTTAAACTGCGCCCGTACAAGGTGAGCGACGGAAAGAAGCTGCTCATTAAAGAGGAAGTGGACAAGATGCTTGCAGCAGGGGTCATTAGTAGGAGCTATTCACCATACCAGAGTCCGGTGGTGATAGTCACGAAGAAGGATGGCACAGCAAGATTTTGTGTAGACTATCGGCGATTGAACAGCCAGACGATTCCAGAAGCATCAGTATTGCCTGATATCCATGAGACGATTAAAGAGCTAGGGCAGGCGAAAGTGTTCACCAGCCTAGACTTGAAATCGGGATACTGGCAGGTGCCAATGGAAGAACGGTCAAGGCAATATACAGCATTTGCGACTCCTGAGGGAGGCTGTTACATGTTCAATTCGATGCCGTTCGGATTATGTAATGCACCAGGATCGTTCCAACGTCTGATGACGGAAGTATTAGTAGGATACGTGGACCGGTTCGTGAAAGTGTATTTGGATGATGTTATTATTTATTCGGCGACCGAAGAAGAGAACCTGTACCATGTGCGATTGGTATTGGAAAGGTTCAGGGCACATGGACTATGGTGTAGTCCAGCCAAGTGCCACTTCGCTCAAAGAAGACTGGAATACCTAGGACATGTCATTACAGAGGATGAAAACCGGCCGATGGAGAAACATGTTCTGTCCATCAGAGAGTACCCTAGGCCGAAGAATTTAAAGCAACTAAGAGGATTCGTTGGAGTCGTGGGGTGGCTCAGGGAGTTCATACCCAGGCTCGCAGAGCTGGAAGGGGCTCTGACGGACCTCATGCAGACGAAGCGCTTAAAGAACGGCAAGATGCAGTGGACTGCAGCCGCCGAAGAAGCCTTCGTGAAGATTAAAGAAGCTACGTCGGAACCAATGGTGTTAGCCCGTCCAGACATGGCATTGCCATTCACCGTGCAGACAGATGCTTCAGGTGTTGGAATGGCGGCCGTGCTATACCAGGAGGTCGACGGAGTCCGAAAAGTAATCAGCCATGCCAGCGCGAAGCTGAAGGGGGCTGAACTTAACTACCATGTCAACGAAGCAGAATGCTTAGCGATCGTGTGGGCCATTAAGCGTTATAGGCATTACTTGGAGGATAGGCCTTTCACTTTAAAGACTGACTCCAAGGCTCTAACTTGGCTGGACAAATTCAAAGACAGCAAGGCAAAACTGACTCGCTGGGCCCTGTTACTACAGGAGTATTCATTTACCGTCGTGCACGTTCCGGGGAAAGAGAATCAGCTGGCTGACTACCTTTCGCGAAACCCGAGGGGCGATCATGGCGAGGACTTGGATGCTGATGTAGACCGAATGGGGTTACCTCCGATGAAGGTAGAGCTGCCACCAACACGGGAAGTGTGTAACGTGGAAAGTCCATACGAGGTCGCATGCAGGACGCAGCGCACAGACGAGGACGTGCAAAGACTGGTAGAGAAACGGACTGAGCTAAACACTCGAGAACCCATGACAAATGCTGAGAAGCAGTTGAGGGAACAGTACAATGTAGAAGACGGAATTCTCTACAGAAGACTACCAGAGCGGGACGTATTATACCTCGCCAAAGACTTGAGAGAAGACATGGTTAGCTATTACCATGAACACCCAACCTCTGGTCACCCGGGACAGGACGAGACGCTGAGAGCGATCCGCCAGCACTACTGGTGGCCTGGGCAGGAGGACTATGTTCGGGCTTTCGTGAGGGGATGCTTGGTGTGCCAAATCACCAAATCGAGACGACACGAGATCCATGCGCCGTTGCGACCACGAGTCGTTGAACGACCTTGGCAGTCTATCTCGGTGGACGTGCTTGGACCCTACGCTACCTCTCCCCAAGGTAATCGGTACATGCTAATATGCACAGACCTATTCTCCAAGTGGATTGAAGCGAAAGCGGTAGCCAAGACCGAGACAGTGGATATTGTACGGTTTTTGGATTTGGAGGTAGTGGCACGATGGGGATGCCCAGAGACCCTTATCTCAGATAACGGGCCAGCCTTCGAGAGCTTCGCTATGCAACGTTTCTGTGGAACCAGAAACATTGAACAAATAGCCACCCCTATATACCATCAACAGGCAAACCCTGTTGAAAGAAGAGTACAGGAGGTGAAGAAAGTCTTGAGAGGAAGACTAATAGGACAGCCGGAACAGCAGTGGGAGAGTCATATCCCCACTATGCTGTACTGTTTAAGAAACCGCAAGAACGCGGCGACCGGAGAAACACCAGCGAATATACTTCTAGGCTATACTCCTCCTAGACCAGGAGATTGGAGTATACCTAGTAGACGAGGACCCCTACCAGAGCAACTCGCGGCTAGAGCCGAGAGACTCGAAAGGGCGAAGCGTAGGCAGGAAGTCTACCAGAGGAAGCTATTCCCAGATAAGGAAAAGGAACCTCCCAGACGGTACCAAGTCGGAGACGAGGTACTCGTCCGAAACTTCGCGGGAGGCAACTTTACACCGACCCTTACAGGGCCGTATAAGGTCATCCGGATCGCAGGACCGGACACCTATGAGATCAAGCGAGGCGGCGTAGACCGACTGGTTCATCTGGACGACATTAGGAGCCATGTCAAGAAGGTCTTGCCAAGACAGCAGGATGTGCGCGTCGAGGAAGAGGATGATGAAGATCCGCCACCGGAGGAGGTGGTCGACCAAGACGCGGCACAGGCGGAAGAACCGCCAACAGAGCCCAAGAGGGACGAAAAAATAGAAAGACTTCGAGGGATGCGGAAAGTGACGCCCAGAGACCCACCGGTACCTCCCTGGAAGCAACCGGATATCGCGATTGATACGCGGGACCCGAAGGTCAAAGAAAAGGTGAAGCGCCTTGACAGGACCGTGAAGGCTAGCCTGCAGCACACCAAGGAGTTGGTGACAGCCGCGAAGGGGCGAACCTGCCACCAGTTTGTCAAGGGCGCGGACACGTCTTCGGCAGAAGACCGTGAACCACCTGGAGGACAAGCAGCAGAGAAAGTCGAGGGGAGAAAACCCCAAGAAACAGACAGGGCGGATCTGCAGGAGGGGCCTGCGGAGAAGTCCGAAGGTCAGCGACGATTCACGGGTGAGCGTCGTGTCGGAGACCGACGAAGATCCCGAGTCATATCGCTCGAACCCGATAGCATGCAACGCGATCAGAGCCAAGCTGCGACGAGGGAAGACCTGCAGAAGGTGTACCCTGCAGCAACGGGGGACGGTGACAGCGATAGTGACGATGAATGCGCCGGACCTAGGGTGATAGTGACCAGAGCCCTGGTACACTAGAACCCTGTGAGCGGAACAAGTACTGTCCTATTGGGGCCATGGCGGCGTGCCAAGACAGGAACCTTTTTTAAAGGAGGGGGGTGTCGTGAAACAAAACTAGTTTGAAATTTCACGAGCTCCAGTATAAGGACCGCCCACTCAGAATGAACAACACGAAAATGCGGAAAAACATTGGTTTTCCCAAGATATTTCAGCTTAGTTTCGAAAATTAAGTTACGAAATGTCGTTTCCTAAGCGATAGAAAAATCTTTTGCAAGATTACTAGCCTTCGCTAATTTTTAAATAGGGAAAAAGCTGATTTTATGGAAAATGGCTTTTTCAGTTAGCTAGATAGGGAAATCGTGCTTTCTTCAAAGAAGCATCGATAGAGATTCTTAGCAGCTATCGTTTGACACCTCGATCACGTTTCTAGTGCTCGTGGTTCAATTTTTATTAGCATTTGAGTTTGAAAAATGTAAGATTTTTCAAACGCATATTTTTGCAAGAAGGAATTGGAATATCGAGACGCGGCATAAGACTTTTTGTCTTAGGATGCTGAGATCTATATGAAATCAAGGAAAACGAAAATTCAGGTTTTTCGTGATTTTCCGAAGATTTCCGAGTGAGGCCGAAGACTGTTAGATTTCATTTATCGTACAACGCAAATTGAGGAAGCGAAACGAAACATGAAAAGAATGAGACAGAAACAGCGGCATATAGACGTCAATGGAAATTAGCAGAGCGGTATTCCTACTTCAAAGCCCAGCGCCTGCATAAAAACAGGTCGTAAACGCTGGCAAATCCATACGAAATGAGTTTTTTTTCGTAGTGGAACTATTGAAAGTAGGTCAGTCAGGATCGCATGGCTTTTGCGATCTCTGGTTGGCTGAAAGTGGCGCGGAAGAGAGCCCGTTTATTTAGGATAAATATGCGGAGTTCCGTGTCACGATAGTTAGTCGAAGTTTGAACACTTAGCGGGTAGCAGTGATTTTAAGAATCCGAAGATTTCTTAGAAGTTTCAAGTTGCGGTTAGGATTTTTTGAATGAATTCGTGTCTCTGGTTCTTTTCAGAACTAAATAGAGACAAAACACATCATTGGAGTCTTCAGGAAGCTGCGGTTAACACTATATAGCCAATTTGGAGGAATTTTTACTGGAATTTGGAATTCTCAGGATCCCTTGAAACCAAATCAGGATATATTAGTGGCTGGATATTTATTAGAGGAATTCCAGGACCGTGGACATTTTGGGAGCTGTTAAAACGGATACTGGAGCGGATTACTGGCTAAATATATTATTGTTGCACATAACCATACTTTACGTTTGTCCAGGTTCCTTTTGGCACCCCGCCGAAGGAAAGCAGCCCAAATCCTGCAAAGGAAGAGCAGGTCCCTACTAAAGTTGCTCGGTCTCACCCACCCGATCACCTTGCGGTGTTAAAGATCGAGGTGTTTAGAGATTAAACTCGAGAGGGTCAAGACATCATTAGTTACGTCCTTCGGGCGAACGACTCAACTTAACCGTTGGGACCTTTCCAGGACTTCGATACCTTTCCACCTAATCCTGCGAGCGGCCCTCATCCTAGGGTGCTGTTCAACCGCTAGGCTCCCCGTTCCTACATCACTAGCTCAGTTCACCCAGTAGGCCTTGGTTAGGAAAGTAGCTTTCGCGAACCAAGGGTGAACTTAAAAACATAGATTTCCGTGAATCCTACCCTCTGACTATTTCCTCGTCAGAGTCATATTAGGGACTTTTGAAATCAAAATGCAGACTAGGGCAAAACACGCGCGAGCGCAACTTGCCGAGAATACGCCAGTGCCAAATCGCGAGACCACAAGTTTCGGTCAAACTAACTTCCTGTCAGACATTTTTAGTCGCCTGAGTGCGACTCCTACGAGCCGACAAGGAACCCCTTTGGAATCTGGTTTCACAGGAAACAGTATTCCCAGAACTCCGGTAGGATCAGCCAGTCTGAGGCTAGGTTCTACTCACCGTTCTTTTTCAATAAACGAGGACATTAGTGCCTCTCCCTTGGTCGCAGAGCGACAAACCGTGGGCATTGGTGGTTTTTCGGCAAGCCGAATAATTCGAGAATTCGACAAGTCTCAAAGGACAAAGTCGTCCTCAAATCGCGATAAAACAACGCGAAATAGCATGTTGGAATTAAACCGCATTAGGGAAAATAAAACCTCGGCGATGAGAAGGATTGATCTCTTACATGCGGAAGTAGAACGTCAGGAGACGTTGCTACAGAAAACTGGACACCATCTCCGAGGAGATGCACCAGCTAGACCGCAAAGCGAACCCCAATTAGGGCTTCGCGCGATGTTATCCATGCGAGTACGATCCCCTATGCTGAGATCGGCTCCGAAACTACGAAATTCGCAATTTTGTTCCCAACCGGAACAAAAAGCAGAAATCGGAGATTTTTGCCGACGGCGAAAACCGGAAGGAGCGTTCCCTCCGAATCCGACAATTCTGCCTGAACGCGAGATAATGAGACACATGACGGAAGAGTTACCCACTTATGTGGTAACCAGGAGTCCGAAGATACACAGGGTGTACAGCCATCCTGTAGAAATCGCATGTGCACAGGAAATAGAGCCATTGTCGAACCCGACAAGAGATTCATGCTACGGACAGCGTTTTCAAAGCAACGAAGGCTTTGGAGATGCTGGCCACATGGAAATGGAACAAAGCGTCGAAGCACAGGTCGTCCGACGCCAGGCGTCGCGATGCCCCCAGGTCGGAGCATTTAGCGATCCCTGGGAGGAGAGGGGTGCGTTGCGCACAGGAGCGCCTCGCATCTTGAACCAGCTGGATACTGACGACCTAGCGGAAGCGCTAGGGGGTGGTGGAATGCCAGGGGGTCACCCTGAAGCCGAGAGAGGCTTGGGGGTGGCTTCATGGCGGGGTCAGTACCTCCAAAAGGAGTCATTTGTTCCAAGAGAGCTAACTGAAGCAAACCAACCTCCCGTCGTACTCAGACAGGAACTGAGTCCCAAAATCCCTGGGGCTCAGGTCTGGGAGGCCAGCCGGCCGTTACGGCGAACGGCACGCGCGGTCGGAGGGGGCGGAGTCGTAGGACACGCCCCCTCGATGCAAACCGACCCAGACGTAAGTGCTACCGGAGGACAACTTTTGTCGTGAAACAAAACTAGTTTGAAATTTCACGAGCCCCAGTATAAGGACCGCCCACTCAGAATGAACAATATGAAAACGCGGAAAAACATTGGTTTTCCCAAGATATTTCAGCTTAGTTTCGAAAATTAAGATATGAAATGTCGTTTCCTAAGCGATAGAAAAATCTTTTGCAAGATTAGTAGCTTTCGCTAATTTTTAAATAGGGAAAAAGCTGATTTTATGGAAAATGGCTTTTTCAGTTAGCTAGATAGGGAAATCGTGCTTTCTTCAAAGAAGCATCGATAGAGATTCTTAGCAGCTATCGTTTGATACCCCGATCACGTTTCCAGTGCTCGCGGTTCAATTGTTATTAGCATTTGAGTTCGAGAAATGTAAGATTTTTCAAACGCATATTTTTGCAAGAAGGAACAGGAATATCGAGACGCGGCATAAGACTTTTTGTCTTAGGATGCTGAGATCTATATGAAATCAAGGAAAACGAAAATTCAGGTTTTTCGTGATTTTCCGAAGATTTCCGAGTGAGGCCGAAGACTGTTAGATTTCATTTATCGTACAACGCAAATTGAGGAAGCGAAACGAAACATGAAAAGAATGAGACAGAAACAGCGGCATATAGACGTCAATGGAAATTAGCAGAGCGGTATTCCTACTTCAAAGCCCAGCGCCTGCATAAAAACAGGTCGTAAACGCTGGCAAATCCATACGAAATGAGTTTTTTTCGTAGTGGAACTATTGAAAGTAGGTCAGTCAGGATCGCACGGCTTTTGCGATCTCTGGTTGGCTGAAAGTGGCGCGGAAGAGAGCCCGTTTATTTAGGATAAATATGCGGAGTTCCGTGTCACGATAGTTAGTCGAAGTCAAAGTAGTGAACAAGTAACAACGATTTAAAATATCCGAAGATATTTTAAAAGTTTCAAGTTGCGGTCAGGATTTTTTGAATGAATTCGTGTCTCTGGTTCTTTTCAGAACTAAATAGAGACAAAACACATCATTGGAGTCATCAGGAAGCTGCGGTTAACACTATATAGCCAATTTGGAGGAATTTTCACTGGAATTTGGAATTCTCAGGATCCCTTGAAACCAAATCAGGATATATTAGTGGCTGGATATTTATTAGAGGAATTCCAGGACCGTGGATATTTTGGGAGCTGTTACAACGGATACTGGAGCAGATTATTGGTTAAATATATTATTGTTGCACATAACCATACTTTACGTTTGTCCAGGTTCCTTTTGGCACCCCGCCGAAGGAAAGCAGCCCAAATCCTGCAAAGGAAGAGCAGGTCCCTACTAAAGTTGCTCGGTCTCGCCCACCCGATCACCTTGCGGTGTTAAAGATCGAGGTGTTTAGAGATTAAACTCGAGAGGGTCAAGACATCATTAGTTACGTCCTTCGGGCGAACGACTCAACTTAACCGTTGGGACCTTTCCAGGACTTCGATACCTTTCCACCTAATCCTGCGAGCGGCCCTCATCCTAGGGTGCTGTTCAACCGTTAGGCTCCTTGTTCCTACATCACTAGCTCAGTTCACCCTGTAGGCCTTGGTTAGGAAAGTAGCTTTCGCGAACCAAGGGTGAACTTAAAAACATAGATTTCCGTGAATCCTACCCTCTGACTTTTTCCTCGTCAGAGTCATATTAGGGACTTTTGAAATCGAAATGCAGACTAGGGCAAGACAAGCGCGAGCGCAACTTGCCGAGAATACACCAATGCTAAACCGCGAGACCACAAGTTTCGGTCAACCCAGTTCCTTGTCAGACACGCTTAGCCGCCTGAGTGCGACTTCTACAAGCAGACGCGGAATCCCCCAGGAATCTGTTTTTGAAGGAAACAGTATTCCACGAACTCCGGTAGAGTGGGCCAGTCTGAGGTCTCACTCTACACAACGTACACTTTTCGTACACGAGGACACCAGTGCCTCCCCCGTGGTCGCAGAGCGACAAACCCTGAGCATTGGTGGTTTTTCCGCAAGTCGAGTAGCTAGAGAACTCGACATGTCACAAAGGACAGAGTCCTCAAATCGCGATAAAACCCCGCGAAATAGTGAAACAGTACTAAACCGTTTTAGGGCATTAAACACGCCGAACACACTTCGAATGGATCAAGAAACATTCGCAAGAGAACGACGGGAAATGCAACTCCGAGAAAATGGACATCGTCTCCGAGGAGAGGTGTTCACCAGGACCGGGAGCCCGCACCAGGCCAGCCTTCGTCAACTGCTCGAGATGCGAGCCGAGTTGACAACGCCAAGAACGGCCTCCCATCGAAAACATCCACAAAGCGAACCCCAATTAGGGTCTAGCAGGATGATAAATATGGAAACGCAATCTCCTATGTTGAGATCGGCTCCGAAAACGAGCCAACAGCGTTTTTCATCGGAACCGCAACAACCGGAACAAAACGAGATTTTTAACCGGCGGCAACAACCGGCAGGTTGTCTGCCTCTAGATTTGAGAGTTTTCCCCGAACGACAGGTTTTGAGCGGAAATATTGAGGCGGTGATACCTACGATTGTAGTGGAATCACCAAGGGTGAGATTTCACAGGGTGTACAGTCATCCTGTGACAACCGTAACCCGAGAAATGTCGAAGCCATTGTCAACCCCGACAAGGGAATCATGCCATGGACAGCGTTTCCAAAGCAAAGAAGGCTTTGGAGACGCTGGCCACCAGGAATACGAACGAAGCGTCGAAGCAAGGGTCGTCCGACGCCAGGCGTCGCGATGCCCCCAGGGGGAAGCATTTAGCGATCCCTGGGACGAGGGGGGTGCGTTGCGCACAGGAGCGCCTCGCACTTCGAACGAGCTGGATACTGACGACCCAGCGGAAGCGCTGGGGGGTGGAGGAATGCCAGGGGGTCACCCTGAAGCCGGGAGAGGCTTGGGGGTGGCTTCATGGCGGGGTCAGTACCTCCACACCAATGTGGAAGAGCAAGCTGAAGCAACACAACCTCCCGTTGCACCCAGGCGAGAACTGAGTCCTGAAATCCCAGGGACTCAGGTCTGGGAGGCCAGCCGGCCGCAGCAACGAGAAGGGGTAAATCTAATGCACGGGGGCGGAGTCGTGGGACACGCCCCCCGAGGCGTCGTTACCGCCGACCGCTTTTACCCCCCCGGCGGACATGTCGCCCAACGTAAGAGGCTGGAGCACGAGGACGTGCTCAGGAAGGCCAGAGAGCTTACCCGAACCCGCGAGAGGGAGACAATGGCGGAACAGCAACGGGTTGTGTGTAATCCCGAGTTTATCAAAAACACTCTGGCGCCTAACAGCAACAATTTAGTAAACCAGTACTGGGCGGGTACTGAAGATGTACGAGAGGTACGAAACCTCGAAAACATGCAGAGGGGAGGATTGTCAATCCAGAGAGGGTGCGAGACAGCTGAAGGGGGTGCACAGGAGCTGCAACCCTCAGGAGCTAGCGCACGAGTGCCATTGACAATACCAACCAAACAGCCGGAAGTTGAAATACTGGAAGAAGTCAAACCAGCAGATAGAATGGAAGAACTGTTCACCCGATTGGTGACGGTTCTAGAAAATCGCCAAGAGCCGCAGAGAGATGCGGAAAGCGATTCCCAACTAGGGAAGAATGTGAAAACCCCTTTACCGTCGTTCAGCGGACTGGACAACGAGGACCCAAGGGAGTTTTGTAAGAAAGCTGAGGAACAGCTGAGCGGCTTACACCCTTCAGTATGGGCCACGACGGCCGGACAATGGCTGAAGGGAGCGGCTGCACAATGGTTCACACCCTACAAGAATATGACCCTGGATTGGGCATTTTTCACTAATCGCCTACAGGAGCGATTTAACAACGAACTCTTGGTGAGCTCACTGGAGAGTAATTTATACGGGGTGGACCAAAAACGCGGAGAATCAGTGACTTCGTTCATATTGAATAAGCTTGGGCTAGCCAGGAGGCTATACCCAGAGATGAGTGAACAAAGGATTGTCCAGTTAATATTAAATCGAATGTGCTCGGAGGTGAAGGTCCACCTTCAACTCCACACGTTCACAAGCGTCGAAGAACTGACCCAGAAGGCAGTGGCCGTTGAGTCACTGCTAAGAGGCAGTGTTAATAATAATAGCAATGGCACAATACAGCGAAACTACCACGAGGACAGAGAGCCTCGTCGTAGCAACGGGGGAAATTACAACAAAGGGGGTCAAAGAGCGGACCCGCCTAAGAATAACCACAACGAGGACAGAGGGCCTCGTCGTGGCAACGATGGACGAAATAGAGGCTGGGACAAAGGAGGTCAAAGAGAGGACTCGTCCCAACAACCTCGATGGCGGCAGGAGCCGATAGGGGCCAGCAAGAGCCCAGAAAACAGGAACATTGGTGGCAACAGACCAAGTGAGGGCAGGCCAGTACCCTCGTCAGGGTGTTCGGTCTGTAAAGGACCCCACTGGGCCCGAGATTGCCCAAAGCAACGGCAGACGACTGCCAATAGCAACGGAAAGAGATACCAGGCGAATGTCAAGCCTGATGGGAATACCGTCGCGCGGGTGGTCGAAGCGACTAGGCCGCGCGACAGCAGCAAGGAACAGCAGAAGCCGTCGGGAAACGCCAGCGGGGGCTGCAAGGGGGCTCCCGAGGGCGGCTCCAAGGCGAAGGGCAGGCAGTGAATACACTGTCTGTCAAGGAGCGAGCACGTCCCGAGGGATGTGCTCCAACGATGGTGGAAGGACCACCCAACGAGGGAAGGCAGGACAAATCGGGGAGATTTGCACCTGGACCGCCGGCGGGCGTTAAACGCGAAATTGTCGAAAAACAGCTGGGGGCTGGAGAGCTCAAGCTGGAACCGCCGGCGGGCGTTAAACGTGGAAAGATAGTCGGAAAACAGCTGGGGGCTGGAAAGCTCAAGCTGGAACCGCCGGCGGGCGTTAAACGCGGAAACGTTGTCGAAAAGCAGCCGGGGGCTGGAAAGCTCAAGCTGGAACCGCCGGCGGGCGTTAAACGCAGAAACGTAGTATTGGACCAGGTAGGAGCTGGCAAGCTCAAGCCTGGATCGCCGACGGGCGCTAAACGTGAAAACAGGGAAACCCAGAACAAGGCCAAGGGACTTAGTTCTGGTGGATCAGGTGGCCAAAACCAGGAGGGGCCAATGGGACCCAGATCTGGCAGGTCAGGTGGCCAAAATTTTGAAAACCCAATAGGACTCAGGTCCGAAGGGTTAGTAGGCCATACCGTCAGGGAAAGCCAGACTGAGCCAAGTGGACTCAAGTCTGGTGGACCAGCAAGTCGAGCTGAGGGTGTGGAAGAACAGGACAGGTTGGAGAAACCTGTGCCTGCCACGCAGGAACCCATCGGCACGAGGACGGATCAACAAGTGGAAAGGGAGGTACCCGGACCACAAGAAAGCGGCACAGCGGTGCCTGAAGCAGCAGTGTCAGAAGACGAGAAAGCAGCACGAAGACAGAGGCTGGAAAAAATTATTCGTCGGGTCGGAGAGGCGAGTAAGATGTTACGAGGTATGTTCTCGAAAAGGCAACTTGTTGTCTTGGACAGGCTGAAGTCCTGCGAAGGAGGCATACCTCAAAGCAGGAAAGGAGCCCTTCCAGAAAGGAAGAACAGCTTCACAGCTGTGCTCCCAACCCGCAAACATGACAGAGCGATTGTGGAGCGAAACCAAAGAGAGTTGAGAGAACGGGAGCTGATGTGTGCCACAGGCGTTTTCAGTGTACCTAGGATGGGTACTGGAACTGGAAGCGTGACTGGTAGTCGAAGTCGAGTGGACTCAGGTCTGGTCATTCAGCGAGCAGCAGATGTCGGGGGAATCCTGTGTGACGGAAACCCTCGGCCAACGATTCAGCTGGGGGCTGATGCTGGGGGAATCCTGTGTGACGGAAACCCTCAGCCAACGAGATGCAAAGCCGAACCCAGGTGCGCGCAAACCCTGAGGGGTCCCTGCCCGGCCAGCAAGGGGGACGCACAGCAGCAGCAGGCAGAAGTAGTGGCCAGGCAAACCCAGGGAGGTCCCTGCCTCGCCGAAACTACGGACGCACGCAACCAGGCACAGGCAGAGGGTAAGCAAACCAAAGGTGGTCCCTGCTTTCCCGGAGAAGCCGCAGCCGACAACCAGGCGGAAGCAGCGGCCAGGCAAACCCAGGGAGGTCCCTGCCTCGCCCAGACTGCGGAAGCCGACACAGAGGTGGAAGGGGAAGCCGAGCAAACCCCGAGAGGTCCCTGCTCCGCCAAGACCCTAGAAGCCAATAGTAGACCAATGACAGACCTAGAGGAGTTCATTTTGACAGATCCACTGGGTAGTGGATATCGGCGAAAGCATGCGGAAGCTACCCTGAAGTTCTCAATGAAACCGATCTCGGAAGGTAGTAGCGACACGATTGCGAAGCAGCGCCGACACCAGGCAAGGACAGATGCAGCGATTGCTGAACCAAACCCGAAGGAGCCGAAGGAGCGGCAGCCGAAGTGCGTTACAGGCACAACCGGTGTATCCAGGAGTGGTACGAAAGCCGGGGGTGTGACTGGTAGTTGTAGTCAAGGGGAGGGACCCTTGACTGGTTCACAAGGAAGTGGACCTTTGCGGCGAACGCGCACGGAAACTGGAAACCGTTACCTAATGACGCCGATCCTGAAAGGCGGTAGCAATGTAATCGGGAATCTGCATCGAAAATTGCCGAAGATAGATGCAGCGATTACGAGGTTTACCAAACCGAACCTACAGGAGCTGAAGAAGCGAGAGTTGGCGTGCGTTACAGGCACGCCCGGCGTATCCATGAGGGGTACATATGCTGGGTGTGTGACTGGTAGTAGTCAAGAGGACCCAGGTCAGGTCGACAAGGAGGTAGGAGCTGTTAGAGGGACCCTGCAAGAAGGCAGCCCTCAGCAGACTCGAAGGAGTACCCAGAGTGGTACAGAAGCCGAACCAGCAGTCGCGCAAACCCTGAGAGGTCCCTGCCCGGCTGACAGTGAAGAGGCACAGCAGCGAGGTGGTACTAGACTGCTCGGTAGTACTCTAGGCCACCAGGCGGAAGTAGCGGCCAGGCATACCCAGAGAGGTCCCTGCCTCGCCCAGGCTACGGAAGCCCCTAGACAGGCGGAAGCAGAGGCCAGGCATACCCAGGGGGGTCACTGCCTCGCCGGATCTGCGGAAGCAACCAGTGGGACAGCGGGTGCGCCCAGGAACGTGCAACGTGAAAGCGACCCCTGTTCAGAGGCGAAAGGGGAGGCCGAGTATACCCAGAGAGGTCCCTGCCCCGCCGTGAACCCGGAAGCCAATCAGAGACCAAGGAATGACCTACAGGAGACCCTTTTGGCTGGTTCACTGAAAAGTGAATCCTTTAGACGAACGCGCACTGAAGCCGGCTCGAACCTTCTAATGAAGCCGATCCTGTATAGTGAAGGCGCGGTGAACTATATTGGAGACATTTGGTTGCAGCGGAACGACGCAGCGAGGGAGTTGAAGCAGCCCAAGGCACTGGTGCACAGTGGGGGTTCGCCGAGGCTTCTGCGTCGAACTGCGGGGCCGGACGCTCACGGTGGGAGCCTCGTCTGGAACGAGGACTGTCTACCAGGGCGCTCTTGGCCGGCAACGCACGAGGCCGAAGGCGGTACTGCTTTGAAAGCAAGAGATACCAGCCGGAAGCCGG
Organism: Leptinotarsa decemlineata; assembly: GCF_025532065.1. NCBI lineage: Eukaryota > Metazoa > Arthropoda > Insecta > Coleoptera > Chrysomelidae > Leptinotarsa > Leptinotarsa decemlineata. The sequence continues at coordinate 4,586,161 of NW_027412698.1, forward strand.
AGCGGACTGTCCACTGGGGCGCCAGTGAATGGATACTCGAAGCAGCGGGACAGCCCACCCAAACGACATGGAGACCGGAATATCTAGGACATGTCATCACCGAAGATGTAGGATGCCTACTATCAGAGGAGTACCTACTTCCTGAGGTGACCCTGGAACAATTGCCAGAGAAATTGGCAGAAGAGATACCAAGAAGCGGATGGGTGGACCGACTGCCAAGCAGGCACAAGAGGCCCCATCTGGAAGGTATTGAAGATCTGGCACAACGCGCAGTCGTGCCGAAGAATATGAAGAGGAGGAAAGGCTTACCACCCGAAGAGGTAGCCTGGACTCCAGGAGAACCACCTGGAAAAACAGGAAATGGAATGGGATCGGTATGGAAAAGGACCGAACCAAACACACGAGAACCCATGACAAATGCTGAAGAAGCAATTGAGGGAACCATGCAATGTAGAAGATGGAATTCCCTACAGAAGATGACCGGAGAAATACCGGCGAACATACTTCTAGGCTATACTCCTCCCAGACCAGGAGACTGGAGTATACCTAGCCGACGAGGACCCCTACTAGAGCAACTCGCAGCCAGAGTTGAGAGAATTGAAAAGGTGAAGCGCCTTGACAGGACCGTGAAGGCTAGCCTGCAGCACACCAAGGAGTTGGTGATAGCCGCGAAGGGGCGAACCTGCCATCGGTTTGTCAAGGGCGCGGACACGTCTTCGGCAGAAGATCGTGAACCACCTGGAGGACAAGCAGCAGAGAAAGTAGAGGGGAGAAAACCCCAAGAAATAGACAGGGCGGATCTGCAGGAGGGGCCTGCGGAGAAGTCCGAAGGCCAGCGACGATTCACGGGTGAGCGTCGTGTCGGAGACCGACGAAAATCCCGAGTCATATCGCTCGAACCCGATAGCATGCAACGCGATCAGAGCCAAGCTGCGACGAGGGAAGACCTGCAGAAGGTGTACCCTGCAGCAACGGGGGACGGTGACAGCGATAGTGACGATGAATGCGCCGGACCTAGGGTGATAGTGACCAGAGCCCTGGTACACTAGAACCCTGTGAGCGGAACAAGTACTGTCCTATTGGGGCCATGGCGGCGTGCCAAGACAGGAACCTTTTTTAAAGGAGGGGGGTGTCGTGAAACAAAACTAGTTTGAAATTTCACGAGCCCCAGTATAAGGACCGCCCACTCAGAATGAACAATATGAAAACGCGGAAAAACATTGGTTTTCCCAAGATATTTCAGCTTAGTTTCGAAAATTAAGATATGAAATGTCGTTTCCTAAGCGATAGAAAAATCTTTTGCAAGATTAGTAGCTTTCGCTAATTTTTAAATAGGGAAAAAGCTGATTTTATGGAAAATGGCTTTTTCAGTTAGCTAGATAGGGAAATCGTGCTTTCTTCAAAGAAGCATCGATAGAGATTCTTAGCAGCTATCGTTTGATACCCCGATCACGTTTCCAGTGCTCGCGGTTCAATTGTTATTAGCATTTGAGTTCGAAAAATGTAAGATTTTTCAAACGCATATTTTTGCAAGAAGGAACAGGAATATCGAGACGCGGCATAAGACTTTTTGTCTTAGGATGCTGAGATCTATATGAAATCAAGGAAAACGAAAATTCAGGTTTTTCGTGATTTTCCGAAGATTTCCGAGTGAGGCCGAAGACTGTTAGATTTCATTTATCGTACAACGCAAATTGAGGAAGCGAAACGAAACATGAAAAGAATGAGACAGAAACAGCGGCATATAGACGTCAATGGAAATTAGCAGAGCGGTATTCCTACTTCAAAGCCCAGCGCCTGCATAAAAACAGGTCGTAAACGCTGGCAAATCCATACGAAATGAGTTTTTTTCGTAGTGGAACTATTGAAAGTAGGTCAGTCAGGATCGCACGGCTTTTGCGATCTCTGGTTGGCTGAAAGTGGCGCGGAAGAGAGCCCGTTTATTTAGGATAAATATGCGGAGTTCCGTGTCACGATAGTTAGTCGAAGTCAAAGTAGTGAACAAGTAACAACGATTTAAAATATCCGAAGATATTTTAAAAGTTTCAAGTTGCGGTCAGGATTTTTTGAATGAATTCGTGTCTCTGGTTCTTTTCAGAACTAAATAGAGACAAAACACATCATTGGAGTCATCAGGAAGCTGCGGTTAACACTATATAGCCAATTTGGAGGAATTTTCACTGGAATTTGGAATTCTCAGGATCCCTTGAAACCAAATCAGGATATATTAGTGGCTGGATATTTATTAGAGGAATTCCAGGACCGTGGATATTTTGGGAGCTGTTACAACGGATACTGGAGCAGATTATTGGTTAAATATATTATTGTTGCACATAACCATACTTTACGTTTGTCCAGGTTCCTTTTGGCACCCCGCCGAAGGAAAGCAGCCCAAATCCTGCAAAGGAAGAGCAGGTCCCTACTAAAGTTGCTCGGTCTCGCCCACCCGATCACCTTGCGGTGTTAAAGATCGAGGTGTTTAGAGATTAAACTCGAGAGGGTCAAGACATCATTAGTTACGTCCTTCGGGCGAACGACTCAACTTAACCGTTGGGACCTTTCCAGGACTTCGATACCTTTCCACCTAATCCTGCGAGCGGCCCTCATCCTAGGGTGCTGTTCAACCGTTAGGCTCCTTGTTCCTACATCACTAGCTCAGTTCACCCTGTAGGCCTTGGTTAGGAAAGTAGCTTTCGCGAACCAAGGGTGAACTTAAAAACATAGATTTCCGTGAATCCTACCCTCTGACTATTTCCTCGTCAGAGTCATATTAGGGACTTTTGAAATCGAAATGCAGACTAGGGCAAGACAAGCGCGAGCGCAACTTGCCGAGAATACACCAATGCTAAACCGCGAGACCACAAGTTTCGGTCAACCCAGTTCCTTGTCAGACACGCTTAGCCGCCTGAGTGCGACTTCTACAAGCAGACGCGGAATCCCCCAGGAATCTGTTTTTGAAGGAAACAGTATTCCACGAACTCCGGTAGAGTGGGCCAGTCTGAGGTCTCACTCTACACAACGTACACTTTTCGTACACGAGGACACCAGTGCCTCCCCCGTGGTCGCAGAGCGACAAACCCTGAGCATTGGTGGTTTTTCCGCAAGTCGAGTAGCTAGAGAACTCGACATGTCACAAAGGACAGAGTCCTCAAATCGCGATAAAACCCCGCGAAATAGTGAAACAGTACTAAACCGTTTTAGGGCATTAAACACGCCGAACACACTTCGAATGGATCAAGAAACATTCGCAAGAGAACGACGGGAAATGCAACTCCGAGAAAATGGACATCGTCTCCGAGGAGAGGTGTTCACCAGGACCGGGAGCCCGCACCAGGCCAGCCTTCGTCAACTGCTCGAGATGCGAGCCGAGTTGACAACGCCAAGAACGGCCTCCCATCGAAAACATCCACAAAGCGAACCCCAATTAGGGTCTAGCAGGATGATAAATATGGAAACGCAATCTCCTATGTTGAGATCGGCTCCGAAAACGAGCCAACAGCGTTTTTCATCGGAACCGCAACAACCGGAACAAAACGAGATTTTTAACCGGCGGCAACAACCGGCAGGTTGTCTGCCTCTAGATTTGAGAGTTTTCCCCGAACGACAGGTTTTGAGCGGAAATATTGAGGCGGTGATACCTACGATTGTAGTGGAATCACCAAGGGTGAGATTTCACAGGGTGTACAGTCATCCTGTGACAACCGTAACCCGAGAAATGTCGAAGCCATTGTCAACCCCGACAAGGGAATCATGCCATGGACAGCGTTTCCAAAGCAAAGAAGGCTTTGGAGACGCTGGCCACCAGGAATACGAACGAAGCGTCGAAGCAAGGGTCGTCCGACGCCAGGCGTCGCGATGCCCCCAGGGGGAAGCATTTAGCGATCCCTGGGACGAGGGGGGTGCGTTGCGCACAGGAGCGCCTCGCACTTCGAACGAGCTGGATACTGACGACCCAGCGGAAGCGCTGGGGGGTGGAGGAATGCCAGGGGGTCACCCTGAAGCCGGGAGAGGCTTGGGGGTGGCTTCATGGCGGGGTCAGTACCTCCACACCAATGTGGAAGAGCAAGCTGAAGCAACACAACCTCCCGTTGCACCCAGGCGAGAACTGAGTCCTGAAATCCCAGGGACTCAGGTCTGGGAGGCCAGCCGGCCGCAGCAACGAGAAGGGGTAAATCTAATGCACGGGGGCGGAGTCGTGGGACACGCCCCCCGAGGCGTCGTTACCGCCGACCGCTTTTACCCCCCGGAGGACACTTTGTCGTGAAACAAAACTAGTTTGAAATTTCACGAGCTCCAGTATAAGGACCGCCCACTGAGAATGAACAATACGAAAACGCGGAAAAACATTGGTTTTCCCAAGATATTTCAGCTTAGTTTCGAAAATTAAGTTATGAAATGTCGTTTCCTAAGCGATAGAAAAATCTTTTGCAAGATTAGTAGCTTTCGCTAATTTTTAAATAGGGAAAAAGCTGATTTTATGGAAAATGGCTTTTTCAGTTAGCTAGATAGGGAAATCGTGCTTTCTTCAAAGAAGCATCGATAGAGATTCTTAGCAGCTATCGTTTGATACCTCGATCACGTTTCCAGTGCTCGCGGTTCAATTTTTATTAGCATTTGAGTTCGAAAAATGTAAGATTTTTCAAACGCATATTTTTGCAAGAAGGAATAGGAATATCGAGACGCGGCATAAGACTTTTTGTCTCAGGATGCTGAGTTCTATATGAAATCAAGGAAAACGAAAATTAAGGTTTTTCGTGATTTTCCGAAGATTTCCGAGTGAGGCCGAAGACTGTTAGATTTCATTTATCGTACAACGCAAATTGAGGAAGCGAAACGAAACATGAAAAGAATGAGACAGAAACAGCGGCATATAGACGTCAATGGAAACGAGCAGAGCGGTATTCCTACTTCAAAGCCCAGCGCCTGCATAAAAACAGGTCGTAAACGCTGGCAAATCCATACGAAATGAGTTTTTTTCGTAGTGGAACTATTGAAAGTAGGTCAGTCAGGATCGCACGGCTTTTGCGATCTCTGGTTGGCTGAAAGTGGCGCGGAAGAGAGCCCGTTTATTTAGGATAAATATGCGGAGTTCCGTGTCACGATAGTTAGTCGAAGTTTGAACACTTAGCGGGTAGCAGTGATTTTAAGAATCCGAAGATTTCTTAGAAGTTTCAAGTTGCGGTTAGGAATTTTTGAATGAATTCGTGTCTCTGGTTCTTTTCAGAACTAAATAGAGACAAAACACATCATTGGAGTCTTCAGGAAGCTGCGGTTAACACTATATAGCCAATTTGGAGGAATTTTTACTGGAATTTGGAATTCTCAGGATCCCTTGAAACCAAATCAGGATATATTAGTGGCTGGATATTTATTAGAGGAATTCCAGGACCGTGGATATTTTGGGAGCTGTTAAAACGGATACTGGAGCAGATTACTGGTTGAATATATTATTGTTGCACATAACCATACTTTACGTTTGTCCAGGTTCCTTTTGGCACCCCGCCGAAGGAAAGCAGCCCAAATCCTGCAAAGGAAGAGCAGGTCCCTACTAAAGTTGCTCGGTCTCACCCACCCGATCACCTTGCGGTGTTAAAGATCGAGGTGTTTAGAGATTAAACTCGAGAGGGTCAAGACATCATTAGTTACGTCCTTCGGGCGAACGACTCAACTTAACCGTTGGGACCTTTCCAGGACTTCGATACCTTTCCACCTAATCCTGCGAGCGGCCCTCATCCTAGGGTGCTGTTCAACCGCTAGGCTCCTTGTTCCTACATCACTAGCTCAGTTCACCCTGTAGGCCTTGGTTAGGAAAGTAGCTTTCGCGAACCAAGGGTGAACTTAAAAACATAGATTTCCGTGAATCCTACCCTCTGACTATTTCCTCGTCAGAGTCATATTAGGGACTTTTGAAATCGAAATGCAGACTAGGGCAAGACACGCGCGAGCGCAGCTTGCAGAAAATACATCAGTGCCAAATCGCGAGACCACAATTTTCGGTCACAAAAATCCTTTGTCAGACAATTTTAGCCGCCTGAGTGCGACTTCGACGAGCCGACAAGGAACCCCTATGGAATCTGGTTTCACAGGAATCAGTATTCCGAGAACTCCAGTAGGACCAGCCAGTCTGAGGCTAGGTTCTACTCACCGTTCTTTTTCAATAAACGAGGACATCAGTGCCTCTCCCTTGGTCGCAGAGCGACAAACCGTGGGCATTGGTGGTTTTTCGGCAAGACGAATAGATAGAGAATTCGACACGCCACAAAGGACAGAGTCCTCAAAACGCGATAATAACTCGGCTTATCAAACAGTATTAAACCGCATTAGGGAATTTAATACACCTCAGAGTCGACGAAACAGCATTTTCCAGGAGGAAAATACACCGTTTTTCCAGGAGGAAACGACGTAGGAAAACGTCAGGAGACGTCACTACAAGAAACCGGACATCATCTCCGAGGAGGTGCACCGGCTAGGCCGCAAAGCGAACCCCAATTAGGGCTTCGCGCGATGCTAGCGATGCGAGCACGATCTCCTATGCTGAGATCGGCTCCGAAACTACGAAATTCGCAATTTTGTTCCCAACCGGAACAAAAAGCAGAAATCGGAGATTTTTGCCGACGGCGAAAACCGGAAGGAGCGTTCCCTCCGAATCCGATAATTCTGCCTGAACGCGAGATAATAAGACACATGACGGAAGAGTTACCCACTTATGTGGTAACCAGGAGTCCGAAGATACACAGGGTGTACAGCCATCCTGTAGAAATCGCATGTGCACAGGAAATAGAGCCATTGTCGAACCCGACAAGAGATTCATGCTACGGACAGCGTTTTCAAAGCAACGAAGGCTTTGGAGATGCTGGCCACATGGACATGGAACAAAGCGTCGAAGCACAGGTCGTCCGACGCCAGGTGTCGCGATGCCCCCAGGTCGGAGCATTTAGCGATCCCTGGGAGGAGAGGGGTGCGTTGCGCACAGGAGCGCCTCGCATCCTGAACCAGCTGGATACTGACGACCTAGCGGAAGCGCTAGGGGGTGGTGGAATGCCAGGGGGTCACCCTGAAGCCGAGAGAGGCTTGGGGGTGGCTTCATGGCGGGGTCAGTACCTCCAAAAGGAGTCATTTGTTCCAAGAGAGCTAACTGAAGCAAACCAACCTCCCGTCGTACTCAGACAGGAACTGAGTCCCAAAATCCCTGGGGCTCAGGTCTGGGAGGCCAGCCGGCCGTTACGGCGAACGGTACGCGCGGTCGGAGGGGGCGGAGTCGTCGGACACGCCCCCTCGAGGCAAATCGACCGAGACGTAAGGGTTACCGGAGGACATGTCGCCCAAAGTGTGGGGCTGGAGCACGAGGACGTGCCCAGGAAGGCCAGAAGGCCAACCCGAATTCACGAGGGGGAGACAATGGCAGAGCGGGTTGTGTGTGATCCCGAATTGTTCAAAAACACTCTGGCGCCTAACATCAACGTTTTCAATGACCAGTACTGGGCGGGTACTGATGACGTACATGAGGTACGAAACTCCGTTCAGGCGGAAATTAGGCAAAGGAGAGGGTGCGGGATAGCTGAAGAGGGTGCATGGGGAATGCAACCCCCACGAGCTGACGCACGAGTGCCATTGCTGCAAACAACCGGACAACAGGAAGTTGATAAACCGGCCGATAAAATGGAAGAATTGTTCACCCGATTGGTGACGGTTCTGGAGAGTCGCAGAGAGCCACAGAGAGGTTCGGAAAGCGATTCTCAAATTTCGAAAAAGGTCAAGGTGCCTTCTCCTACCTTTAGCGGACTGGAGAATGAGGACCCCTTTGACTTTTGTAAGAAAGCTGAAGAGCAGCTTTTGGAATTACACCCTTCAGTGTGGGTAGCGACAGCCGGACAGTGGCTGAAAGGCGCAGCAGCGCAATGGTTCACGCCCTACAGGAATATGACCCTGGATTGGGCATTTTTCACAAACCGTTTACAAGAGCGTTTTGACAATGAACTCTTGGTGAGTTCATTGGAAAGCAGCTTGTACGGAGTGGGCCAGAAAAAGGGCGAATCCATAACGTCTTTCATATTGAACAAATTGGGTCTAGCCAGGAGGCTATACCCGGAGATGGAAGAACGAAGGATCGTTCAATTAATAATGAATAGGATGCGTGCAGAGGTGAAGGTTCACCTCCAACTGCACACATTCACCACCATTGAAGAACTGACCCAGAAGGCAGTGGCTGTGGAGTCACTGCTAAGAGGCAGTGTTAAGGAAAATAGCAGTGGCACAAATTGTCGAAACTACTACGAGGACAGAGAGCCTCGTCGTAGCAACGCGGGAAGCCACGACAAAGGGGGTCAAAGAATGGACCCGCCTAAACTAAACCACAACGAGGACAGAGGGCCTCGTCGTGGCATCGATGGAAGAAATAGAGGATGGGACAAAGGAGGCCGAAGAGAGGACTCGCCCCAACAACCTCGTCAGCGGCAGGAGCCGATCGGGGCTAGCAAGAGCCCGGAAATCAGGAATGCAGGAGGCAACAGACCAGGGGAGGGCAGGCCAGCACCCTCATCAGGGTGTCTGGTCTGCAAAGGACCTCACTGGGTCCGAGATTGCCCGAAGCAACGGCAGACGACTGCCAATAGTGATGGAAAGCGATACCAGGCGAAGACAAAGCCTGATGGGAATGCAGTCGCGCGGGTGGTCGAAGCGACTCGACCGCGCGACAGCAATAAGGAACAGCAGAAGCCGTCGGGAAACGCCAGCGGGGGCTGCAAGGGGGCTCCCGAGGGCGGCTCCAAAGCGAAGGGCAGGCAGTGAACACACTGTCTGTCAAGGAGCGAGCACGTCCTGAGGGATGTGCTCCCACGATGGTGGAAGGACCACCCAACGAGGGAAGGCAGGACAAATCGGGGAGATTTGTACCTGGACCGCCGGCGGGCGTTAAACGTGGAAAGATAGTCGGAAAGCAGCTGGGGGCGGGAGAGCCCAAGCTGGAACCGCCGGCGGGCGTTAAACGCGGAAACGTTGTCGAAAAGCAGCTGGGGGCTGGAAAGCTCAAGCTGGAACCGCCGGCGGGCGTTAAACGCAGAAACGTAGTATTGGACCAGGTAGGAGCTGGCAAGCTCAAGCCTGGATCGCCGACGGGCGTTAAACGTGAAAACAGGGAAACCCAGAACAAGGCCAAGGGACTTAGTTCTGGTGGATCAGGTGGCCAAAACCAGGAGGGGCCAATGGGACCCAGATCTGGCAGGTCAGGTGGCCAAAATTTTGAAAACCTAATAGGACTTAGGTCCGAAGGGTTAGTAGGCCATACCGTCAGGGAAAGCCAGACTGAGCCAAGTGGACTCAAGTTTGGTGGACCAGCAAGTCGAGTTGAGGTTGTGGAAGAACAGGACAGGCTGGAGAAACCTGTGCCTGCCACGCAAGAACCCATCGGCACGAGGACGGACCAACAAGTGGAAAGGGAGGTACCCGGACCACAAGAAAGCGGCACAGTGGTGCCTGAAGCAGTATTGGAAGAAGATGAGAAAGCAGCACGAAGACAGAGGCTGGAAAAAATTATTCGTCGTGTCGGAGAGGCGAGTAAGATGTTACGAGGTATGTTCTCGAAAAGGCAACTTGTTGTCTTGGACAGGCTGAAGCCCTGTGAAGGAGGCATACCTCAAAGCAGGAAAGGAGCCCTTCCAGAAAGGAAGAACAGCTTTACAGCTGTGCTCCCAACCTGCAAACATGACAGAGCGATTGTGGAGCGAAACCAAAGAGAGTTGAGAGAACGGGAGCTGATGTGTGCCACAGGCGTTTTCAGTGTACCAAGGATGGGTACTGGAACTGGAAGCGTGACTGGTAGTCGAAGTCGAGTGGACTCAGGTCTGGTCATTCAGCGAGCAGCAGATGTCGGGGGAATCCTGTGTGATGGAAACCCTCGGCCAACGATTCAGCTAGGGGCTGATGCTGGGGGAATCCTGTGTGATGGAAACCCTCAGCCAACGAGGTGCAAAGCCGAACCCAGGTGCGCGCAAACCCTGAGGGGTCCCTGCCCGGCCAGCAAGGGGGACGCACAGCAGCAGCAGGCAGAAGTAGTGGCCAGGCAAACCCAGGGAGGTCCCTGCCTCGCCGAAACTACGGACGCACGCAACCAGGCACAGGCGGTAGTTAAGCAAACCAAAGGTGGTCCCTGTTTTCCAGGAGAAGCCGCAGCCGACAACCAGGCGGAAGCAGTGGCCAGGCAAACCAAGGAAGGTCCCTGCCTCGCCCGAGCTGTGAAAGCCAACGGAGAGGTGAAAGCAGTGGCCAGGCAAACCCAGGGAGGTCCCTGCCTCGCCCAGATTGCGGAAGCCGACACAGAGGTGGAAGGGGAGGCCGAGCAAACCCCGAGAGGTCCCTGCTCCGCCAAGACCCCAGAAGCCAACAGCAGACCAATGACAGACCTAGAGGAGTTCATTTCGACAGATCCACTGGGCAGTGGATATCGGCGAAAGCATGCGGAAGCTACCCTGAAGTTCTCGATGAAACCGATCTCGGAAGGTAGTAGCGACACGATTGCGAAGCAGCGCCGACACCAGGCAAGGACAGATGCAGCGATTGCTGAACCAAACCCGAAGGAGCCGAAGGAGCGGCAGCCGAAGTGCGTTACAGGCACAACCGGTGTATCCAGGAGTGGTACGAAAGCCGGGGGTGTGACTGGTAGTTGTAGTCAAGGGGAGGGACTCTTGGCTGGTCCACAAGGAAGTGGACCTTTGCGGCGAACGCGCACGGAAGCTGGAAACCGTTACCTAATGAAGCCGATCCTGAAAGGCGGTAGCAACGTAATCGGAGACCTGCATCGGAAATTGCCGAAGATAGATGCAGCGACAATGAGGTTTACCAAACCGAACCTACGGGAGCTGAAGAAGCGAGAGTTGGCGTGCGTTACAGGCACGCTCGGCGTATCCATGAGGGGTACATATGCTGGGTGTGTGACTGGTAGTAGTCAAGAGGACTCAGGTCAGGTCGACAAGGAGGTAGGAGCTGTTAGAGGGACCCTGCGGGAAGGCAGCTCTCAGCAGACTCGAAGGAGTACCCAGAGTGGTACAGAAGCCGAACCAGCAGTCGCGCAAACCCTGAGAGGTCCCTGCCCGGCTGACAGTGAAGAGGCACAGCAGCGAGGTGGCACTAGACTGCGCGGTAGCACTCTAGGCCACCAGGCGGAAGTAGCGGCCAGGCACACCCAGAGAGGTCCCTGCCTCGCCCAGGCTACGGAAGCCCCTAGACAGGCGGAAGCAGAGGCCAGGCATACCCTGAGAGGTCACTGCCTCGCCGGATCTGCGGAAGCAACCAGTGGGACAGTGGGTGCGCCCAGGAACGTGCAACGTGAAGGCGACCCCTGTTCAGAGGCGAAAGGGGAGGCCGAGTATACCCAGAGGGGTCCCTGCTCCGCCGTGAACCCGAAAGCCAACAGTAGACCAAGGAATGACCTACAGGAGACCCTTTTGGCTGGTTCACTGAAAAGTGAATCCTTTAGACGAACGCGCACTGAAGCCGGCTCGAACCTTCTAATGAAGCCGATCCTGTATAGTGAAGGCGCGGTGAACTATATTGGAGATATTTGGTTGCAGCGGAACGACGCAACGAGGGAGTTGAAGCAGCCCAAGGCACTGGCGCACAGTGGGGGTTCGCCGAGGCTTCTGCGTCGAACTGCGGGGCCGGACGCTCATGGTGGGAGTCTCGTCTGGAACGAGGACTGTCTGCCAGGGTGCTCTTGGCCGGCAACGCACGAGGCCGAAGGTGGTACTGCTTTGGAAGCAAGAGATACCAGCCGGAAGCCGAAGCGGACTGTCCACTGGGGCGCCAGTGAATGGATACCCGAAGCAGTGGGACAGCCTACCCAAACGACAGGGAGACCGGAATATCTAGGACATGTCATCACCGAAGATGTAGGATGCCTACTATCAGAGGAGTACCTACTTCCTGAGGTGACCCTGGAGCAATTGCCAGAGAAATTGGCAGAAGAGATACCAAGAAGCGGATGGGTGGACCGACTGCCAAGCAGGCATAAGAGGCCCCATCTGGAAGGTATTGAAGATCCGGCACAACGCGCAGTCGTGCCGAAGAATATAAAGAGGAGAAAAGGCTTACCACCCGAAGAGGTAGCCTGGACTCCAGGAGAACCACCTGGGAAAACAGGAAATGGAATGGGATCGGTACGGAAAAGGACCGAACCAAACACAAGAGAACCCATGACAAATGCTGAAGAAGCAATTGAGGGAATCATGCAATGTAGAAGATGGAATTCTCTACAGAAGACGACCGGAGAAATACCGGCGAATATACTCCCAGGTTATACTCCCCCTAGACCAGGAGATTGGAGTATACCTAGTAGACGAGGACCCCTACTAGAGCAACTCGTGGCCAGAGTTGAGAGATTTGAAAAGGTGAAGCGCCTTGACAGGACCGTGAAGGCTAGCCTGCAGCACACCAAGGAGTTGGTGATAGCCGCGAAGGGGCGAACCTGCCATCGGTTTGTCAAGGGCGCGGACACGTCTTCGGCAGAAGATCGTGAACCACCTGGAGGACAAGCAGCAGAGAAAGTCGAGGGGAGAAAACCCCAAGAAACAGATAGGGCGGATCTGCAGGAGGGGCCTGCGGAGAAGTCCGAAGGTCAGCGACGATTCACGGGTGAGCGTCGTGTCGGAGACCGACGAAGATCCCGAGTCATATCGCTCGAACCCGATAGCACGCAACGCGATCAGAGCCAAGCTGCGACGAGGGAAGACCTGCAGAAGGTGTACCCTGCAGCAACGGGGGACGGTGACAGCGATAGTGACGATGAATGCGCCGGACCTAGGGTGATAGTGACCAGAGCCCTGGTACACTAGAACCCTGTGAGCGGAACAAGTACTGTCCTATTGGGGCCATGGCGGCGTGCCAAGACAGGAACCTTTTTTAAAGGAGGGGGGTGTCGTGAAACAAAACTAGTTTGAAATTTCACGAGCCCCAGTATAAGGACCGCCCACTCAGAATGAACAATATGAAAACGCGGAAAAACATTGGTTTTCCCAAGATATTTCAGCTTAGTTTCGAAAATTAAGATATGAAATGTCGTTTCCTAAGCGATAGAAAAATCTTTTGCAAGATTAGTAGCTTTCGCTAATTTTTAAATAGGGAAAAAGCTGATTTTATGGAAAATGGCTTTTTCAGTTAGCTAGATAGGGAAATCGTGCTTTCTTCAAAGAAGCATCGATAGAGATTCTTAGCAGCTATCGTTTGATACCTCGATCACGTTTCCAGTGCTCGCGGTTCAATTTTTATTAGCATTTGAGTTCGAAAAATGTAAGATTTTTCAAACGCATATTTTTGCAAGAAGGAATAGGAATATCGAGACGCGGCATAAGACTTTTTGTCTCAGGATGCTGAGTTCTATATGAAATCAAGGAAAACGAAAATTAAGGTTTTTCGTGATTTTCCGAAGATTTCCGAGTGAGGCCGAAGACTGTTAGATTTCATTTATCGTACAACGCAAATTGAGGAAGCGAAACGAAACATGAAAAGAATGAGACAGAAACAGCGGCATATAGACGTCAATGGAAACGAGCAGAGCGGTATTCCTACTTCAAAGCCCAGCGCCTGCATAAAAACAGGTCGTAAACGCTGGCAAATCCATACGAAATGAGTTTTTTTCGTAGTGGAACTATTGAAAGTAGGTCAGTCAGGATCGCACGGCTTTTGCGATCTCTGGTTGGCTGAAAGTGGCGCGGAAGAGAGCCCGTTTATTTAGGATAAATATGCGGAGTTCCGTGTCACGATAGTTAGTCGAAGTTTGAACACTTAGCGGGTAGCAGTGATTTTAAGAATCCGAAGATTTCTTAGAAGTTTCAAGTTGCGGTTAGGAATTTTTGAATGAATTCGTGTCTCTGGTTCTTTTCAGAACTAAATAGAGACAAAACACATCATTGGAGTCTTCAGGAAGCTGCGGTTAACACTATATAGCCAATTTGGAGGAATTTTTACTGGAATTTGGAATTCTCAGGATCCCTTGAAACCAAATCAGGATATATTAGTGGCTGGATATTTATTAGAGGAATTCCAGGACCGTGGATATTTTGGGAGCTGTTAAAACGGATACTGGAGCAGATTACTGGTTGAATATATTATTGTTGCACATAACCATACTTTACGTTTGTCCAGGTTCCTTTTGGCACCCCGCCGAAGGAAAGCAGCCCAAATCCTGCAAAGGAAGAGCAGGTCCCTACTAAAGTTGCTCGGTCTCACCCACCCGATCACCTTGCGGTGTTAAAGATCGAGGTGTTTAGAGATTAAACTCGAGAGGGTCAAGACATCATTAGTTACGTCCTTCGGGCGAACGACTCAACTTAACCGTTGGGACCTTTCCAGGACTTCGATACCTTTCCACCTAATCCTGCGAGCGGCCCTCATCCTAGGGTGCTGTTCAACCGCTAGGCTCCTTGTTCCTACATCACTAGCTCAGTTCACCCTGTAGGCCTTGGTTAGGAAAGTAGCTTTCGCGAACCAAGGGTGAACTTAAAAACATAGATTTCCGTGAATCCTACCCTCTGACTATTTCCTCGTCAGAGTCATATTAGGGACTTTTGAAATCGAAATGCAGACTAGGGCAAGACACGCGCGAGCGCAGCTTGCAGAAAATACATCAGTGCCAAATCGCGAGACCACAATTTTCGGTCACAAAAATCCTTTGTCAGACAATTTTAGCCGCCTGAGTGCGACTTCGACGAGCCGACAAGGAACCCCTATGGAATCTGGTTTCACAGGAATCAGTATTCCGAGAACTCCAGTAGGACCAGCCAGTCTGAGGCTAGGTTCTACTCACCGTTCTTTTTCAATAAACGAGGACATCAGTGCCTCTCCCTTGGTCGCAGAGCGACAAACCGTGGGCATTGGTGGTTTTTCGGCAAGACGAATAGATAGAGAATTCGACACGCCACAAAGGACAGAGTCCTCAAAACGCGATAATAACTCGGCTTATCAAACAGTATTAAACCGCATTAGGGAATTTAATACACCTCAGAGTCGACGAAACAGCATTTTCCAGGAGGAAAATACACCGTTTTTCCAGGAGGAAAACGACGTAGGAAAACGTCAGGAGACGTCACTACAAGAAACCGGACATCATCTCCGAGGAGGTGCACCGGCTAGGCCGCAAAGCGAACCCCAATTAGGGCTTCGCGCGATGCTAGCGATGCGAGCACGATCTCCTATGCTGAGATCGGCTCCGAAACTACGAAATTCGCAATTTTGTTCCCAACCGGAACAAAAAGCAGAAATCGGAGATTTTTGCCGACGGCGAAAACCGGAAGGAGCGTTCCCTCCGAATCCGATAATTCTGCCTGAACGCGAGATAATAAGACACATGACGGAAGAGTTACCCACTTATGTGGTAACCAGGAGTCCGAAGATACACAGGGTGTACAGCCATCCTGTAGAAATCGCATGTGCACAGGAAATAGAGCCATTGTCGAACCCGACAAGAGATTCATGCTACGGACAGCGTTTTCAAAGCAACGAAGGCTTTGGAGATGCTGGCCACATGGACATGGAACAAAGCGTCGAAGCACAGGTCGTCCGACGCCAGGTGTCGCGATGCCCCCAGGTCGGAGCATTTAGCGATCCCTGGGAGGAGAGGGGTGCGTTGCGCACAGGAGCGCCTCGCATCCTGAACCAGCTGGATACTGACGACCTAGCGGAAGCGCTAGGGGGTGGTGGAATGCCAGGGGGTCACCCTGAAGCCGAGAGAGGCTTGGGGGTGGCTTCATGGCGGGGTCAGTACCTCCAAAAGGAGTCATTTGTTCCAAGAGAGCTAACTGAAGCAAACCAACCTCCCGTCGTACTCAGACAGGAACTGAGTCCCAAAATCCCTGGGGCTCAGGTCTGGGAGGCCAGCCGGCCGTTACGGCGAACGGTACGCGCGGTCGGAGGGGGCGGAGTCGTCGGACACGCCCCCTCGAGGCAAATCGACCGAGACGTAAGGGTTACCGGAGGACAACTTTTGTCGTGAAACAAAACTAGTTTGAAATTTCACGAGCTCCAGTATAAGGACCGCCCACTCAGAATGAACAACACGAAAACGCGGAAAAACATTGGTTTTCCCAAGATATTTCAGCTTAGTTTCGAAAATTAAGTTATGAAATGTCGTTTCCTAAGCGATAGAAAAATCTTTTGCAAGATTACTAGCCTTCGCTAATTTTTAAATAGGGAAAAAGCTGATTTTATGGAAAATGGCTTTTTCAGTCAGCTAGACAGGGAAATCGTGCTTTCTTCAAAGAAGCATCGATAGAGATTCTTAGCAGCTATCGTTTGACACCTCGATCACGTTTCCAGTGCTCGTGGTTCAATTTTTATTAGCATTTGAGTTTGAAAAATGTAAGATTTTCCAAACGCATATTTTTGCAAGAAGGAATAGGAATATCGAGACGCGGCATAAGACTTTTTGTCTTAGGATGCTGAGATCTATATGAAATCAAGGAAAACGAAAATTCAGGTTTTTCGTGATTTTCCGAAGATTTCCGAGTGAGGCCGAAGACTGTTAGATTTCATTTATCGTACAACGCAAATTGAGGAAGCGAAACGAAACATGAAAAGAATGAGACAGAAACAGCGGCATATAGACGTCAATGGAAATTAGCAGAGCGGTATTCCTACTTCAAAGCCCAGCGCCTGCATAAAAACAGGTCGTAAACGCTGGCAAATCCATACGAAATGAGTTTTTTTCGTAGTGGAACTATTGAAAGTAGGTCAGTCAGGATCGCACGGCTTTTGCGATCTCTGATTGGCTGAAAGTGGCGCGGAAGAGAGCCCGTTTATTTAGGATAAATATGCGGAGTTCCGAGTCACGAGAGTTAGTCGAAGTCAAAGTAGTGAACAAGTAACAACGATTTAAAATATCCGAAGATATTTTAAAAGTCTCAAGTTGCGGTCAGGATTTTTTGAATGAATTCGTGTCTCTGGTTCTTTTCAGAACTAAATAGAGACAAAACACATCATTGGAGTCATCAGGAAGCTGCGGTTAACACTATATAGCCAATTTGGAGGAATTTTTACTGGAATTTGGAATTCTCAGGATCCCTTGGAACCAAATCAGGATATATTAGTGGCTGGATATTTATTAGAGGAATTCCAGGACCGTGGATATTTTGGGAGCTGTTACAACGGATACTGGAGCAGATTATTGGCTAAATATATTATTGTTGCACATAACCATACTTTACGTTTGTCCAGGTTCCTTTTGGCACCCCGCCGAAGGAAAGCAGCCCAAATCCTGCAAAGGAAGAGCAGGTCCCTACTAAAGTTGCTCGGTCTCACCCACCCGATCACCTTGCGGTGTTAAAGATCGAGGTGTTTAGAGATTAAACTCGAGAGGGTCAAGACATCATTAGTTACGCCCTTCGGGCGAACGACTCAACTTAACCGTTGGGACCTTTCCAGGACTTCGATACCTTTCCACCTAATCCTGCGAGCGGCCCTCATCCTAGGGTGCTGTTCAACCGTTAGGCTCCTTGTTCCTACATCACTAGCTCAGTTCACCCTGTAGGCCTTGGTTAGGAAAGTAGCTTTCGCGAACCAAGGGTGAACTTAAAAACATAGATTTCCGTGAATCCTACCCTCTGACTATTTCCTCGTCAGAGTCATATTAGGGACTTTTGAAATCGAAATGCAGACTAGGGCAAGACAAGCGCGAGCGCAACTTGCCGAAAATACACCAATGCTAAACCGCGAGACCACAAGTTTCGGTCAACCCAGTTCCTTGTCAGACACGCTTAGCCGCCTGAGTGCGACTTCTACAAGCAGACGCGGAATCCCCCAGGAATCTGTTTTTGAAGGAAACAGTATTCCACGAACTCCGGTAGAGTGGGCCAGTCTGAGGTCTCACTCTACACAACGCACACTTTTCGCACACGAGGACACCAGTGCCTCCCCCGTGGTCGCAGAGCGACAAACCCTGAGCATTGGTGGTTTTTCCGCAAGTCGAGTAGCTAGAGAACTCGACATGTCACAAAGGACAGAGTCCTCAAATCGCGATAAAACCCCGCGAAATAGTGAAACAGTATTAAACCGTTTTAGGGCATTAAACACGCCGAACACCCTTCGAATGGATCAAGAAACATTCGCAAGAGAACGACGGGAAATGCAACTCCGAGAAAATGGACATCGTCTCCGAGGAGAGGTGTTCACCAGGACCGGGAGCCCGCACCAGGCCAGCCTTCGTCAACTGCTCGAGATGCGAGCCGAGTTGACAACGCCAAGAACGGCCTCCCATCGAAAACATCCACAAAGCGAACCCCAATTAGGGCCTAGCAGGATGATAAATATGGAAACGCAATCTCCTATGTTGAGATCGGCTCCGAAAACGAGCCAACAGCGTTTTTCATCGGAACCGCAACAACCGGAACAAAACGAGATTTTTAACCGGCGGCAACAACCGGCAGGTTGTCTGCCTCTAGATTTGAGAGTTTTCCCCGAACGACAGGTTTTGAGCGGAAATATTGAGGCGGTGATACCTACGATTGTAGTGGAATCACCAAGGGTGAGATTTCACAGGGTGTACAGCCATCCTGTGACAACCGTAACCCGAGAAATGTCGAAGCCATTGTCAACCCCGACAAGGGAATCATGCTACGGACAGCGTTTCCAAAGCAAAGAAGGCTTTGGAGATGCTGGCCACCAGGAACACGAACGAAGCGTCGAAGCAAGGGTCGTCCGACGCCAGGCGTCGCGATGCCCCCAGGGGGAAGCATTTAGCGATCCCTGGGACGAGTGGGGTGCGTTGCGCACAGGAGCGCCTCGCACTTCGAACGAGCTGGATACTGACGACCCAGCGGAAGCGCTGGGGGGTGGAGGAATGCCAGGGGGTCACCCTGAAGCCGGGAGAGGCTTGGGGGTGGCTTCATGGCGGGGTCAGTACCTCCACACCAATGTGGAAGAGCAAGCTGAAGCAACACAACCTCCCGTTGCACCCAGGCGAGAACTGAGTCCTGAAATCCCAGGGACTCAGGTCTGGGAGGCCAGCCGGCCGCAGCAACGAGAAGGGGTAAATCTAATGCACGGGGGCGGAGTCGTGGGACACGCCCCCCGAGGCGTCATTACCGCCGACCGCTTTTACCCCCCGGAGGACATGTCGCCCAACGTAAGAGGCTGGAGCACGAGGACGTGCTCAGGAAGGCCAGAGAGCTTACCCGAATCCGCGAGAGGGAGACAATGGCGGAACAGCAACGGGTTGTGTGTAATCCCGAGTTTATCAAAAACACTCTGGCGCCTAACAGCAACAATTTAGTAAACCAGTACTGGGCGGGTACTGAAGATGTACGAGAGGTACGAAACCTCGAAAACACGCAGAGGGGAAGATTGTCAATCCAGAGAGGGTGCGAGACAGCTGAAGGGGGTGCACAGGAGCTGCAACCCTCAGGAGCTAGCGCACGAGTGCCATCGACAATACCAACCAAACAGCCGGAAGTTGAAATACTGGAAGAAGTCAAACCAGTAGATAGAATGGAAGAACTGTTCACCCGATTGGTGACGGTTCTAGAAAATCGCCAAGAGCCGCAGAGAGATGCGGAAAGCGATTCCCAACTAGGGAAGAACGTGAAAACCCCTTTACCGTCGTTCAGTGGACTGGACAACGAGGATCCAAGGGAGTTTTGTAAGAAAGCTGAGGAACAGCTGAGCGGCTTACACCCTTCAGTATGGGCCACGACGGCCGGACAATGGCTGAAGGGAGCGGCTGCACAATGGTTTACACCCTACAAGAATATGACCCTGGATTGGGCATTTTTCACTAACCGCCTACAGGAGCGATTTAACAACGAACTCTTGGTGAGTTCACTGGAGAGCAATTTATACGGGGTGGACCAAAAACGCGGAGAATCAGTGACTTCGTTCATATTGAATAAGCTTGGGCTAGCCAGGAGGCTATACCCAGAGATGAGTGAACAAAGGATTGTCCAGCTAATACTAAATCGAATGTGCTCGGAGGTGAAGGTTCACCTTCAACTCCACACGTTCACAAGCGTCGAAGAACTGACCCAGAAGGCAGTGGCCGTTGAGTCACTGCTAAGAGGCAGTGTTAATAATAACAGCAATGGCACAATACAGCGAAACTACCACGAGGACAGAGAGCCTCGCCGTAGCAACGCGGGAGGCTACAACAAAGGGGGTCAAAGAGTGGACCCGCCTAAGAACAACCACAACGAGGACAGAGGGCCTCGTCGCGGCAACGATGGACGAAATAGAGGCTGGGACAAAGGAGGTCAAAGAGAGGACTCGTCCCAACAACCTCGATGGCGGCAGGAGCCGATAGGGGCCAGCAAGAGCCCAGAAAACAGGAACATTGGTGGCAATAGACCAAGTGAGGGCAGGCCAGTACCCTCGTCAGGGTGTTCGGTCTGCAAAGGACCCCACTGGGCCCGAGATTGCCCAAAGCAACGGCAGACGACTGCCAACAGCAACGGAAAGAGATACCAGGCGAATGTCAAGCCTGATGGGAATACCGTCGCGCGGGTGGTCGAAGCGACTAGGCCGCGCGACAGCAGCAAGGAGAAGCAGATACCGTCGGGAAACGCCAGCGGGGGCTGCAAGGGGGCTCCCGAGGGCGGCTCCAAGGCGAAGGGCAGGCAGTGAATACACTGTCTGTCAAGGAGCGAGCACGTCCCGAGGGATGTGCTCCAACGATGGTGGAAGGACCACCCAACGAGGGAAGGCAGGACAAATCGGGGAGATTTGTACCTGGACCGCCGGCGGGCGTTAAACGCGGAAAGATAGTCGGAAAGCAGCTGGGGGCTGGAGAGCTCAAGCTGGAACCGCCGGCGGGCGTTAAACGCGGAAATGTTGTCGAAAAGCAGCTGGGGGCTGGAAAGCTCAAGCTGGAACCGCCGGCGGGCGTTAAACGTAGGAACGTAATATTGGAGCAGGTAGGAGCTGGCAAGCTCAAGCCTGGATCGCCGACGGGCGTTAAACGTGAAAACGGGGAAACCCAGAACAAGGCCAAGGGACTTAGTTCTGGTGGATCAGGTGGCCAAAACCAGGAGAGGTCAATGGGACCCAGATCTGGCAGGTCAGGTGGCCAAAATTTTGAAAACCCAATAGGACTTAGGTCCGAAAGGTCAGCAGGCCATACCGTCAGGGAAAGCCAGACTGAGCCAAGTGGACTCAAGTCTGGTGGACCAGTAAGTCGAGCTGAGGTTGTGGAAGAACAGGACAGGCTGGAGAAACCTGTGCCTGCCACGCAGGAACCCATCGGCACGAGGACGGATCAACAAGTGGAAAGGGAGGTATCCGGACCACAAGAAAGCGGCACAGCGGTGCCTGAAGTAGCAGTGTCAGAAGACGAGAAAGCAGCACGAAGACAGAGGCTGGAAAAAATTATTCGTCGTGTCGGAGAGGCGAGTAAGATGTTACGAGGTATGTTCTCGAAAAGGCAACTGATTGTCTTGGACAGGCTGAAGCCCTGCGAAAGAGGCATACCTCAAAGCAGGAAAGGAGCCCTTCCAGAAAGGAAGAACAGCTTTACAGCTGTGCTCCCAACCCGCAAACATGACAGAGCGATTGTGGAGCGAAACCAAAGAGAGTTGAGAGAACGGGAGCTGATGTGTGCCACAGGCGTTTTCAGTGTACCAAGGATGGGTACTGGAACTGGAAGCGTGACTGGTAGTCGAAGTCGAGTGGACTCAGGTCTGGTCATTCAGCGAGTAGCAGATGTCGGGGGAATCCTGTGTGATGGAAACCCTCGGCCAACGATTCAGCTGGGGGCTGATGCTGGGGGAATCCTGTGTGATGGAAACCCTCAGCCAACGAGATGCAAAGCCGAACCCAGGTGCGCGCAAACCCTGAGGGGTCCCTGCCCGGCCAGCAAGGGGGACGCACAGCAGCAGCAGGCAGAAGTAGTGGCCAGGCAAACCCAGGGAGGTCCCTGCCTCGCCGAAACTACGGACGCACGCAACCAGGCACAGGCAGAGGGTAAGCAAACCAAAGGTGGTCCCTGCTTTCCCGGAGAAGCCGCAGCCGACAACCAGGCGGAAGCAGCGGCCAGGCAAACCAAGGAAGGTCCCTGCCTCGCCCGAGCTGTGAAAGCCAACGGAGAGGTGAAAGCAGTGGCCAGGCAAACCCAGGGAGGTCCCTGCCTCGCCCAGACTGCGGAAGCCGACACAGAGGTGGAAGGGGAGGCCGAGCAAACCCCGAGAGGTCCCTGCTCCGCCAAGACCCCAGAAGCCAACAGCAGATCAATGACAGACCTAGAGGAGTTCATTTTGACAGATCCACTGGGCAGTGGATATCGGCGAAAGCATGCGGAAGCTACCCTGAAGTTCTCGATGAAACCGATCTCGGAAGGTAGTAGCGACACGACTGCGAAGCAGCGCCGACACCAGGCAAGGACAGATGCAGCGATTGCTGAGCCAAACCCGAAGGAGCCGAAGGAGCGGCAGCCGAAGTGCGTTACAGGCACAACCGGTGTATCCAGGAGCGGTACAAAAGCCGGGGGTGTGACTGGTAGTTGTAGCCAAGGGGAGGGACTCTTGGCTGGTTCACAAGGAAGTGGACCTTTGCGGCGAACGCGCACGGAAGCTGGAAACCGTTACCTAATGAAGCCGATCCTGAAAGGCGGCAGCAACGTAATCGGAGACCTGCATCGGAAATTGCCGAGGATAGATGTGAGAATAGGAGATCAGCGGCTCAGAGCACTAGTGGACAGTGGCAGTTCGCTGAACCTTTTACGCCGATCTGCGTTGGCAGACACTCATAGCGTAGAGACTGATCGTGGAACATCCTTTCAACTGGCCTGTGCCGGAGTAGGTTCGTCGAGTACGGGCACGGCTGAGGTCGTGGTACTCATAGAGGGCGTATCCTACGACGTGACGGTGCATGTTGTTGAGGACCTCGTAGAAGATCTACTACTAGGGTGCTCTTGGCTGACAGCGCACGAGGCAATGGTCGACTTCTCGCGGAAGACGATTTATGTTGGCCGGAAGCCTAGGCAAACTATCTTCTGGTCGGAGGCGGGATGCCTACCACCAGAGGAGTACCCAGTTCCTGAGGTGACTCTAGAGCAATTGCCAGAGAGATTGGCAGAAGAGTTTCGAGACCTATTGGAAGAATTTGCAGACGTCTTTTATGAATCGCCACGCCAGCCAATCACGAGAGCCGGAGAGCACCAGATCAGGCTGAGGGATGATACGCCGTTTAAACTGCGCCCGTACAAGGTGAGCGATGGAAAGAAGCTGCTCATTCGAGAGGAAGTGGACAAGATGCTTGCAGCAGGGGTCATCAGTAGGAGCTATTCACCATACCAGAGTCCGGTGGTGATAGTTACGAAGAAGGATGGCACAGCAAGATTTTGCGTAGACTATCGGCGATTGAACAGCCAGACGATTCCAGAAGCATCAGTGTTGCCCGATATCCATGAGACGATTAAAGAGCTAGGGCAGGCGAAAGTGTTCACCAGCCTAGACTTGAAATCGGGATACTGGCAGGTGCCAATGGAAGAACGGTCAAGGCAATACACAGCATTTGCGACTCCCGAGGGAGGCTGTTACATGTTCAATTCGATGCCGTTCGGATTATGCAATGCACCAGGATCGTTCCAACGTCTGATGACGGAAGTATTAGTAGGATACGTGGACCGGTTCGTGAAAGTGTACTTGGATGATGTTATTATTTATTCGGCGACCGAAGAAGAGAACCTGTACCATGTGCGATTGGTATTGGAAAGGTTCAGGGCACATGGACTATGGTGTAGTCCAGCCAAGTGCCACTTCGCTCAAAGAAGACTGGAATACCTAGGACACGTCATTACAGAGGATGAAAACCGGCCGATGGAGAAACATGTTCTGTCCATCAGAGAGTACCCTAGGCCGAAGAATTTAAAGCAATTAAGAGGATTCGTTGGAGTCGTGGGGTGGCTCAGGGAGTTCATACCCAGGCTTGCAGAGCTGGAAGGGGCTCTGACGGACCTCATGCAGACGAAGCGCTTAAAGAACGGCAAGATGCAGTGGACTGCAGCCGCCGAAGAAGCCTTCGTGAAGATTAAAGAAGCTACGTCGGAACCAATGGTGTTAGCCCGTCCAGACATGTCATTGCCATTCACCGTGCAGACAGATGCTTCAGGTGTTGGAATGGCGGCCGTGCTATACCAGGAGGTCGACGGAGTCCGAAAAGTAATCAGCCATGCCAGCGCGAAGCTGAAGGGGGCTGAACTTAACTACCATGTCAACGAAGCAGAATGCTTAGCGATCGTGTGGGCCATTAAGCGTTATAGGCATTACTTGGAGGATAGGCCTTTCACATTAAAGACTGACTCCAAGGTCTAACTTGGCTGGACAAATTCAAAGACAGCAAGGCAAAACTGACTCGCTGGGCCCTGTTACTACAGGAGTATTCATTTACCGTCGTGCACGTTCCGGGGAAAGAGAATCAGCTGGCTGACTACCTTTCGCGAAACCCGAGGGGCGATCATGGCGAGGACTTGGATGCTGATGTAGATCGAATGGGGTTACCTCCGATGAAGGTAGAGCTGCCACCAACACGGGAAGTGTGTAACGTGGAAAGTCCATACGAGGTCGCGTGCAGGACGCAGCGCACGGATGAGGACGTGCAAAGACTGGTAGAGAAACGGACTGAGCTAAACACTAGAGAACCCATGACAAATGCTGAGAAGCAGTTGAGGGAACAGTACAATGTAGAAGATGGAATTCTCTACAGAAGATTACCAGAGCGAGACGTATTATACCTCGCCAAAGACTTGCGAGAAGACATGGTCAGCTATTACCATGAACACCCAACCTCTGGTCACCCTGGACAGGATGAGACGCTGAGAGCGATCCGCCAGCACTACTGGTGGCCTGGACAGGAGGACTATGTTCGGGCTTTCGTGAGGGGATGCTTGGTGTGCCAAATTACCAAATCGAGACGACACGAGACCCATGCGCCGTTGCGACCACGAGCCGTTGAACGACCTTGGCAGTCTATCTCGGTGGACGTGCTTGGACCCTACGCTACCTCTCCCCAAGGTAATCGGTACATGCTAATATGCACAGACCTATTCTCCAAGTGGATTGAAGCGAAAGCGGTAGCAAAGACCGAGACAGTGGACATTGCACGGTTTTTGGATTTGGAGGTAGTGGCACGATGGGGATGCCCAGAGACCCTTATCTCAGATAACGGGCCAGCCTTCGAGAGCTTCGCTATGCAACGTTTCTGTGGAACCAGAAACATTGAACAAATAGCCACCCCTATATACCATCAACAGGCAAACCCTGTTGAAAGAAGAGTACAGGAGGTGAAGAAAGTCTTGAGAGGAAGACTAATAGGACAGCCGGAACAGCAGTGGGAGAGTCATATCCCCACTATGCTGTATTGCTTAAGAAACCGCAAGAATGCGGCGACCGGAGAAACACCGGCGAATATACTGCTAGGTTACACTCCACCCAGACCAGGAGACTGGAGTATACCTAGTCGACGAGGACCCCTACCAGAGCAACTCGCGGCCAGAGCCGAGAGACTCGAAAGGGCGAAGCGTAGGCAGGAAGTCTACCAGAGGAAGCTATTCCCAGATAAAGAAAAGGAACCTCCCAGACGGTATCAAGTCGGAGACGAGGTACTCGTCAGAAACTTCGCGGGAGGCAACTTCACACCGACCCTTACAGGGCCATATAAGGTCATCCGGATCGCAGGACCGGACACCTACGAGATCAAGCGAGGCGGCGTAGACCGACTGGTTCATCTGGACGACATCAGGAGCCATGTCAAGAAGGTCTTGCCAAGACAGCAGGATGTGCGCGTCGAGGAAGAGGACGATGAAGATCCGCCACCGGAAGAGGTGGCCGACCAAGACGCGGCACAGGCGGAAGGACCGCCAACAGAGCCCAAGAGGGACGAAAAATTAGAAAGACTTCGAGGGATGCGGAAAGTGACGCCCAGAGACCCACCGGTACCTCCCTGGAAGCAACCGGATATCGCGATTGATACGCGGGACCCGAAGGTCAAAGAAAAGGTGAAGCGCCTTGACAGGACCGTGAAGGCTAGCCTGCAGCACACCAAGGAGTTGGTGACAGCCGCGAAGGGGCGAACCTGCCATCGGTTTGTCAAGGGCGCGGACACGTCTTCGGCAGAAGATCGTGAACCACCTGGAGGACAAGTAGCAGAGAAAGTCGAGGGGAGAAAACCCCAAGAAACAGACAGGGCGGATTTGCAGGAGGGGCCTGCGAAGAAGTCCGAAGGTCAGCGACGATTCACGGGCGAGCGTCGTGTCGGAGACCGACGAAGATCCCGAGTCATATCGCTCGAACCCGATAGCACGCAACGCGATCAGAGCCAAGCTGCGACGAGGGAAGACCTGCAGAAGGTGTACCCTGCAGCAACGGGGGACGGTGACAGCGATAGTGACGATGAATGCGCTGGACCTAGGGTGATAGTGACCAGAGCCCTGGTACACTAGAACCCTGTGAGCGGAACAAGTACTGTCCTGTTGGGGCCATGGCGGCGTGCCAAGACAGGAACCTTTTTTAAAGGAGGGGGGTGTCGTGAAACAAAACTAGTTTGAAATTTCACGAGCTCCAGTATAAGGACCGCCCACTCAGAATGAACAACACGAAAACGCGGAAAAACATTGGTTTTCCCAAGATATTTCAGCTTAGTTTCGAAAATTAAGTTATGAAATGTCGTTTCCTAAGCGATAGAAAAATCTTTTGCAAGATTACTAGCCTTCGCTAATTTTTAAATAGGGAAAAAGCTGATTTTATGGAAAATGGCTTTTTCAGTCAGCTAGACAGGGAAATCGTGCTTTCTTCAAAGAAGCATCGATAGAGATTCTTAGCAGCTATCGTTTGACACCTCGATCACGTTTCCAGTGCTCGTGGTTCAATTTTTATTAGCATTTGAGTTTGAAAAATGTAAGATTTTCCAAACGCATATTTTTGCAAGAAGGAATAGGAATATCGAGACGCGGCATAAGACTTTTTGTCTTAGGATGCTGAGATCTATATGAAATCAAGGAAAACGAAAATTCAGGTTTTTCGTGATTTTCCGAAGATTTC
Source organism: Leptinotarsa decemlineata (assembly GCF_025532065.1). Taxonomy (NCBI): domain Eukaryota; kingdom Metazoa; phylum Arthropoda; class Insecta; order Coleoptera; family Chrysomelidae; genus Leptinotarsa; species Leptinotarsa decemlineata. The sequence continues at coordinate 4,613,163 of NW_027412698.1, forward strand.
CGAGTGAGGCCGAAGACTGTTAGATTTCATTTATCGTACAACGCAAATTGAGGAAGCGAAACGAAACATGAAAAGAATGAGACAGAAACAGCGGCATATAGACGTCAATGGAAATTAGCAGAGCGGTATTCCTACTTCAAAGCCCAGCGCCTGCATAAAAACAGGTCGTAAACGCTGGCAAATCCATACGAAATGAGTTTTTTTCGTAGTGGAACTATTGAAAGTAGGTCAGTCAGGATCGCACGGCTTTTGCGATCTCTGGTTGGCTGAAAGTGGCGCGGAAGAGAGCCCGTTTATTTAGGATAAATATGCGGAGTTCCGAGTCACGAGAGTTAGTCGAAGTCAAAGTAGTGAACAAGTAACAACGATTTAAAATATCCGAAGATATTTTAAAAGTCTCAAGTTGCGGTCAGGATTTTTTGAATGAATTCGTGTCTCTGGTTCTTTTCAGAACTAAATAGAGACAAAACACATCATTGGAGTCATCAGGAAGCTGCGGTTAACACTATATAGCCAATTTGGAGGAATTTTTACTGGAATTTGGAATTCTCAGGATCCCTTGGAACCAAATCAGGATATATTAGTGGCTGGATATTTATTAGAGGAATTCCAGGACCGTGGATATTTTGGGAGCTGTTACAACGGATACTGGAGCAGATTATTGGCTAAATATATTATTGTTGCACATAACCATACTTTACGTTTGTCCAGGTTCCTTTTGGCACCCCGCCGAAGGAAAGCAGCCCAAATCCTGCAAAGGAAGAGCAGGTCCCTACTAAAGTTGCTCGGTCTCACCCACCCGATCACCTTGCGGTGTTAAAGATCGAGGTGTTTAGAGATTAAACTCGAGAGGGTCAAGACATCATTAGTTACGCCCTTCGGGCGAACGACTCAACTTAACCGTTGGGACCTTTCCAGGACTTCGATACCTTTCCACCTAATCCTGCGAGCGGCCCTCATCCTAGGGTGCTGTTCAACCGTTAGGCTCCTTGTTCCTACATCACTAGCTCAGTTCACCCTGTAGGCCTTGGTTAGGAAAGTAGCTTTCGCGAACCAAGGGTGAACTTAAAAACATAGATTTCCGTGAATCCTACCCTCTGACTATTTCCTCGTCAGAGTCATATTAGGGACTTTTGAAATCGAAATGCAGACTAGGGCAAGACAAGCGCGAGCGCAACTTGCCGAAAATACACCAATGCTAAACCGCGAGACCACAAGTTTCGGTCAACCCAGTTCCTTGTCAGACACGCTTAGCCGCCTGAGTGCGACTTCTACAAGCAGACGCGGAATCCCCCAGGAATCTGTTTTTGAAGGAAACAGTATTCCACGAACTCCGGTAGAGTGGGCCAGTCTGAGGTCTCACTCTACACAACGCACACTTTTCGCACACGAGGACACCAGTGCCTCCCCCGTGGTCGCAGAGCGACAAACCCTGAGCATTGGTGGTTTTTCCGCAAGTCGAGTAGCTAGAGAACTCGACATGTCACAAAGGACAGAGTCCTCAAATCGCGATAAAACCCCGCGAAATAGTGAAACAGTATTAAACCGTTTCAGGGCATTAAACACGCCGAACACCCTTCGAATGGATCAAGAAACATTCGCAAGAGAACGACGGGAAATGCAACTCCGAGAAAATGGACATCGTCTCCGAGGAGAGGTGTTCACCAGGACCGGGAGCCCGCACCAGGCCAGCCTTCGTCAACTGCTCGAGATGCGAGCCGAGTTGACAACGCCAAGAACGGCCTCCCATCGAAAACATCCACAAAGCGAACCCCAATTAGGGCCTAGCAGGATGATAAATATGGAAACGCAATCTCCTATGTTGAGATCGGCTCCGAAAACGAGCCAACAGCGTTTTTCATCGGAACCGCAACAACCGGAACAAAACGAGATTTTTAACCGGCGGCAACAACCGGCAGGTTGTCTGCCTCTAGATTTGAGAGTTTTCCCCGAACGACAGGTTTTGAGCGGAAATATTGAGGCGGTGATACCTACGATTGTAGTGGAATCACCAAGGGTGAGATTTCACAGGGTGTACAGCCATCCTGTGACAACCGTAACCCGAGAAATGTCGAAGCCATTGTCAACCCCGACAAGGGAATCATGCTACGGACAGCGTTTCCAAAGCAAAGAAGGCTTTGGAGATGCTGGCCACCAGGAACACGAACGAAGCGTCGAAGCAAGGGTCGTCCGACGCCAGGCGTCGCGATGCCCCCAGGGGGAAGCATTTAGCGATCCCTGGGACGAGTGGGGTGCGTTGCGCACAGGAGCGCCTCGCACTTCGAACGAGCTGGATACTGACGACCCAGCGGAAGCGCTGGGGGGTGGAGGAATGCCAGGGGGTCACCCTGAAGCCGGGAGAGGCTTGGGGGTGGCTTCATGGCGGGGTCAGTACCTCCACACCAATGTGGAAGAGCAAGCTGAAGCAACACAACCTCCCGTTGCACCCAGGCGAGAACTGAGTCCTGAAATCCCAGGGACTCAGGTCTGGGAGGCCAGCCGGCCGCAGCAACGAGAAGGGGTAAATCTAATGCACGGGGGCGGAGTCGTGGGACACGCCCCCCGAGGCGTCATTACCGCCGACCGCTTTTACCCCCCCGGAGGACACTTTGTCCTCCAAAACGGTTTGGGTTTGGAGGACGGGTGGGGTGCTCGTAGTCCAGCCGGGTGCGCTGGACGTCACCTTCCCATGCTCCATGCACCTCGGTATAGGCGGAGGCGTGCCTAGCTACACCGACCCCACCGATTACCTCGGTCACCGTTTCACCACGTCGAGACGACCGGCAGGCCTCCCAGACCTGAGCCCCAGGGATTTCGGGACTCAGCTTCTATCTGAGCTCGACGGGAGGCTGGTTCGTTGCGTCGACTAGCTCATTGTAGGCTTCTATCTGTGTGAGCAACCTCGCCCGCCATGAAGGCATCCCCAAGGCCCAGCTGCCTTCAGGATGCCCCCCTGGCATTCCACCTCCCCCTAGCACTTCCGCTAGGGCCTCAGTTGCACCTTCACGAGAGATGTAAGGCGCTCCTGTGTGCCGAACATCTCCCTCCCAGGAACCGCTAAGGGTTCTGACCTGGGGGCGTCGCGACGCCTGGCGTCGGACGACCTGTCCTGCTGCTCCGTTTCCGCGTTTTACGCCCGCCGGCGACCCGTCGAAGACACATCCCGCGTCGGAGTACCCATCTCCCAGGTACTCGTCCCTGATGATATCCTCTTCGCTTCCGAAACACCCTGTGTTTTGGACAGCCTTTCTGCGTTTAACGCCCGCCGGCGATTCCTCTTCATTCCCGAAATACTCTGCATTTCCGGAAACATTTCTGCGTTTAACGCCCGCCGGCGACTCCTCTTCATCCCCGAAATACTCCGTATTTCGGAAAACGTTTCTGCGTTTTACGCCCGCCGGCGATTCCTCTCTGAAGATTCCCCCGTTGCACTCGAAACGTTCCTCGTCTCGAGTGTGTCGGCTGCTCCTGCATGAACTCGTAGCTGAAGTCGACAATGGCCTTGTAAATTCGAAATTCATCAGTGGTACAGGATGGCTGTACACCCTGTACATGTTCACTTTAGGTGTCTCTACATATGTAGCTAACACCTCTTGTTGTCTGAAATTATTGTGATTCTCAGACAGAATTGTCCTTTCTAGAGGGATTCTATCCTCCATCTTTTTCATCGCCACCGATCTTGGTATAGCGGGATTTCTTGCTGCTTTCATCATTGCGCGGAGCCCTAACTGGGGCGCGCTTTGTGTTTGCGAAGTTTTCCCTTATTGGGACGCTTCTCGGAAAACATCTCCTGATGTTCCCTAGCAAAAGTTTCGTTGTCCATCCTCCTCGTGTTTGGGGTATTTAATGCCCTAAACCGATTTAAAACAATTTGACTGCACGATAATTTATCGCGATTTGAGGACTGAGTCCTTTGAGACATTTCGTTTTCTCTAACTAATCGACTTGCAATGGAGCCGAAAGTGCCACGGTTTTGTCGCTCTGCGACCACGGAAGAGGTACTAGTGTCCTCATTGACAGATGTGTTTCGGATAGCATGAGACATCCTCAGACTAGATGTCTCAGCTGGAGTTCTTGGAATACTGCGTCCCGCGAACACAGACTACATGGGGATTTCTCGTTGCTCTGTAGAAGTCGCACAAGGGCGACTAAAATTGTCTGAATTAGGAATATCTTGGTCGAAAGGGTTGACCACGCGATTTTGCACTGTCGTATCCCTTGCAAGTTGCGCTCGCGCTTGTTGTGCCCTAGTCTGCATTTCGTGTTTCAAAAATCCCTACAAAGACTCTGACTTGGAGATAGGCAGAGGGGAGGATTCACAGAAAGCTAAGACTTTAAGTTCACTCTTGGTTCGCGAAACTAATTTCCTAACCAAGACCTACAGAGTGAACTGAGCTAATAAGTAAGGATCACGAAGCCTAACTGGTGAACCGCACCCTAGGATGAGGGCCGTCCGCAGGAAATGTGGAAAAAAGGTTTCGAAGTCCTGGAAGGTCCCAACGGTAACGTTGAGTCGACAGCCCAGATGCTAGTCTAATGATGGCTTGACTCCCCCGAGTTTAATCTCTAAACACCTCGATCGTTTAACACCGCTAGGTGATCGGGTGGAATGAGACCGGGCAACTTTAGTGGAGACCTACTCTTCCTTCGTAGGATTTTGGACAGCTTCCCCTGGCGTGCCGTAAGGAACCGCAACTCTGAAACGAAAAAAAATTCCGCCAGCAATCCGCCCTGACCTGAGTCCACTTGACTCCGGGAAGCCGCTACTCCTAGTCTGCTCCAGACAAGTCCAACACTGCGACTGTACACGAAGGAAACCTCTGAAACGACTTCTAGAAAAATCCTCCTGCAAATCCCTATCCGAAAATTATCTCTATTGAGTCCTAAGAAGGACTAGAGATCGAATTCTTTTGAAGTCTCTATCAAATCGGTAAAATCCTTCAAGAAAATCCTCGACGTCCAATTGACTTTCCTGGTACTCCCGAACTAAGTCCAATTGACTTTCTGGTCCAATACTCAAGTGTCTCTATTCAGTTCTGAAAAGAACCATAGACTGCGAATTCATTTATTTGAAAACCTCCTGAAAACCGGAAAAGTATTTCTCTATTTGGATCTGAAAAGATCCAGAGAAATTATACGAATTCTATTTGATCCTGTCACCTGAAAATCGGAAAAAATATTATCGAATTCCCTTAGTTCTAAAAAGAACTAGAAAAACCAACGAATTCTCTTAGTTCTAAAAAGAACTACAAAATCTCGATGAATCCTTTGAAATATCCACGAAGAATATCCAACAATCCAATCGTAGTAATCGCTTTCAAATGCTAGCCAAGGAATATCTCAATCGCCAGTAAAATCTCGTAAAGTAGAAGTCTTTCCAAATATCGATATTACGTATTCTCAATCTGAAAAGTATCTGAACGAAGAATGTAAAACTCTGCATATTTATATGTTTGTGGACGAGCTCCAATCGGCCAATCATATCTCTCAAAAAATCACATCCACTTCGATCGACTAAAAAATCAATAATCACGCCATGCCCACCAGCCAATCAAAACCCGGGCCGGTGACCTGATTTTGCCCGGGGGCGAAACCGTTGCGAACAAACAACTGCCTAACGGAAAGTTTAACGGAAATTTGCGATTTTCCAACTTTTTCCCCGAAAAATTTCAACTTCATATTCGAATAGTATTCAACAATCCGAAACGAAATTACTGATGAAATTTTTTTGATATCTCTATTCCTTATGGCTGTAAACTGCATTTGAAAGTACAAAGTGCGAGATTTGGTCGAAGCTATCGAGACTTGATTCCTCCGATACTTCTAATTCCAAATCCGACAAAAATCTAAATAAAATCTGAACCAGTCACGCTACAGAAATCGTTCTGTAGCGAAAGCTAATTAAAAGTTCTGTCGATGTCTCTTAGAAGAAAACATGATTTCCCTATCTAGCTGAGTGAAAACGGCATTTTCCTGAAACTGACCGTTTTCGCCTAATATAAAATAAACGAAAGCCATTCATCTTGCAAAAGATTTCCTGACACTCAGGAGATGATATTTCAATGCTAAGTAACCGTACTGAGCTGAAAATATCATAAAAACATAATTTCCATTTTTCCAAGTTTTCCCCAGAGTGTGCGGAGCTTGCACTGAGGCTCGGGAAACAAAGCAAATAGTTTTGTTTCACGACAACTTAGAATTATTTTTCTACTGATTTCATTCGCGTTTAAACAGTTTAATATTGGTTTTATTTTTCCGATTTTTGTTGTAATGTCTTAAAGTAATTATTCTTTTACTAATAAGACAGTTTTTCTATCTTTTCATATTTCGATTCCTTGGGTATTGACGACATGCGGGTGCATTTGTTGCTGAAATGCTTGTTGTTCAGTGTGTGAATAATGAGAATTAGTAGATGTGGAAGGTCTGCTGCCAAACTGCTGGTGCATTTGTTGCTGGAATGGAAGGTGGGCTAATCTTTCACGATTAATAAGATCCTGAATTTGTCCTTGCAAAATAATAACACTTCTCAGAGGAAGTTCTCGTAGTTGTCCTGAAATATGTTTTGCAAAGGCATCATATTGATCATCGGGTTTATTCTCACTTTTGTTGACTATTTCTTTCAGGGACTCTATTGCTTTATCAACGCCAGAACCAGATGTAAGATTTCTAAAACTCTTATTGCGTTTTGGAGCTTGGGATGTGATTGATGGTTCACTACGTTTCAAAGACTGAGGTGTAGATGGTGTTGGTGACTTTGGTGGGATGGTTTCTTCGGCGTCAGTTCCGGCAGTTTCGTGGTCCTGGAATAGAAAAATGTGCTTGTGAATGAATATATAGAAAAACCAGAAATTCCAGTTCTATTATATGTGGAATCATCCTTAAAATTATAAGAATGTAATTTCTGGACACCCTGTACATTTAAATGTTTTTATTGAAAACTGTACTGAAACAATGCTAGTGATTTTGTATTGTTTTTTACAGGTACCTTCAACAGAAAAAGAATGGAAAGTTATTGAGTCAGGGTTTTCTACACAGTGAATGATGATGCAGTATGGTTTGATGCAAAATGTGGTTGGACATCAAAGTGAATGGCAAAACTATATTATTGAAGTTTTATTGATAAAAACATTCAAAAATACCGAAAGAGTTGAAATTTGCTCGTTTTTCTTTCTGAACGGGAATAGAGAACCGATGCTTTTATATAAGTTTTTAGTCAGGGTCAAAGGGATTCCACATATGTATAAGTATTGTAAAACAATAAGAAATCTGTACACTTATTGGTTAGATGCAGAAAATGGTTTCGCCAGGAGTAAGAATCATTTCAGTAGATGCAATTTACATCACATTTATGAAGATCTAGATGGGGATCCAAGAAAAACATAAATAAAATTTTTATACACATTTGCCGATAAATAAGACATAACTATAATATATATTATTCATTTCAGTCATTTAAATTATTTATCTAGTTCTAGTTGGAGTGTCAGCAGCAACAATACTTTGCACCAATTGCAATGAAGAGTGAAAATTGAATTGAGATACTCTACTACACAGATGCAACAAAAAAAAAACGGAAAATCGACGAAAACGATTATCAAGTTCCGGAAAATATCGTTTGAATATATATTCTCCTAGATAAGTGGTGAAATGTTTTTTCTTGCAACCAAATCTTGGGATGTTATTTCGGACTTCCACATTCTCTCAACGGATTGTGTATTGGCACCTAATATATATATATATATATATATATAATATATAATATATATATATATATATATATATATATATATATATATAAATTGTTTTAATTAATTTTTTATATTAATAAATGGGTTCTGAATTTACTTGTTATATTTTTTATTATTATTATATGTTTACTAAAATTTTGATAACCTGTACTTCAGGTGATACCCTATCCTAAAGGAAACTTCCTACCTTGTCTAGCTCAGCTCAGTCGGATTTAAACAGCATGCAGCGCCCTCTCTCTCCACAGGTAGAGTTCTTGGACAGGTCTTTGATGTTTATCAAAATTTATTGTGCCAAATGAAATTTCAAAATGCTAAATAAATATAATGTAAAATTTGAAAAAAAAACAGCATTGATATTAATCACCTTATCGCTAAGGTGCGAAACTTAACTTAATCTAAAATGAGTACAGATTACCACTCTATGGTAATGTTTGTTCTATGATTTCTTACCTTTATCATAGAATGACAGTTTTCTGTTTGTGAATAAACAGTGAATGACTGGAAAGTGACAAATATTGATTTATCGACAAAAACAATTTTCACAATGTTATGATTTGTAAATTAATGTTCGAAATGGTGAAATAATGTTTATTGAGTTTGTGATCACTGAATGATGAAAAAGTCTCTCCTGCCTCCTTATATCAGCAACATGTTTTGGAATGGTATATAGGTTTTATTTTACCTTAATATGATCTAGAAGCTGTGACTGGTCTAGTTGGAATTTCTAAAACTGGATATCCTGGTAAGTTTCAATTAGCTGCTTGTTCTCACTGGAAAAATTGACATTTATTTAAATTAATCTTAAGTCCTGCTTCGTCTAATAATTGTAAAATTTTATTTAAGTGTTCTTTATGTGTTATTTTATCTTTTGAATATATTAGTATATCATCTATGTAATGTAGTGCAAAGTCTTCATATTTATCCAATATTTTATGTAAAGCTCTTTCTAATGCCAAATATTGTTTCAATATTTAGTGGAGATTCATATTGAGGAATTGTAATTTTATTTAATTCTCTTGCATCGAGACATAATCTTAATTCTCCATTTTTTTTACAACTACTACTATTGGATTGATATAATTACTGGTACTTCTTTCAATTATCCCATTATTCAACATTTCACTTGCTGTCACTTGCTGTCGATATTTATATGGAATTGGATAGTTTTTTGATTTGAATTTATCCACATTGTTAACCTCAATACTATGTATGTACTCTCTTGCAACTCTCGATTCATTCATTATTGATTTATTATATTTTCTTAATAATTCTTCTACATATTCTTCATATTCAATATCACATATATATTTCATATTATTATCCTCAATATCACATTCATCACTTTCATGCATCCTTCCCATATATAGTATTTTCTTGTTAAACTCATCCTGATCTTTATTCACAAATTCTATCCATTTCCCATCTAATTCAATATTTAATTTCTCATAATCAATTTTAGCTTTTAATTTTTCAAGTTGATCTGTACCAATAATTATGTCAAATTCCATCTGTTTGACAATTAATAGTTGTAAGTTTATGTTCTCATTCTGAATATCCACTTTTATATCAATGGATTGATTTGTTTCTGTTAATTCCTTCCCATTTACTCCCACTAATGTGGTTTTTGGCATTCTTAAAATTTTATTTTGTAATTCTATATTTTCTAGTAAATTTTCTTTAATCAAAGATGCTTCTGAACCTGTATCTATTAGTATATCAATTTCTTTATTCCCAATTTTCCCTTTTAAAATTATTAGTCCTAACATTTGTTCCTCATTAAAATTATCCAGTTTTATGAATTCTATAGGGTGTTCGTAGTTGTGTGTTGCTTGCTCATTCCTTGGTCTTATACTAAATTTTGTTCGTTTGGATTAAAATTTGGTCTTTCTTGGCTCTGCTCATTATTGCTTGCTCTTTCCTCACTGTTAGACCTTCTTTGATAATTTACCCTTCTTTCTCTTTCATTTCCCGGTAAAGAATTTCTTCTAAAGTGTCCTCTTTCATTTTGATTATAATGTCTATCTCTATTATTATTTCCTTGATTATTGTAGTTTCTATTGTTATTAGCCCATCTATTTTCCCTATTATTATTATTATTGTATTCATAATTTCTATTATTATTATTTCTTTGAGGGTAGTTATTATAATTTCTGTTATTAAAGTTTGCATTATTATTTATTGGTCTATTATTTTGTTGTGGGAATCTTCTTTGAGAATTATTATTATTATATCTGTTATTATTAGTTCTATTATTAAAATTTTGGTTATTATTGTTCTGATTATTATATCGATTTGTATTGTTATTCCTATATGCAATCATGGATTGTGACATTTGAGCTTCAGTGGAAACAAACTGATTGAGGAAAGATTATTTGTTGTTAATATATGTGCGTAACCATTATACTGAAAACAAACGATAAGAAATTTCTACTTAAGGTAAGGTATCTAATCTGTACTTCAAATGAACAACTTATGAGCTAATTAGGTTTTGTCAAAATTCCAATGAACAGTACTTATATCATAACAATATATATATATATATATATATATATATATATATATATATATATATATATATATATATATATATTCGATAAAATAAATTAACAGGGTCTCTCAGTCAAAAAATCAGAAATCAAACTCTATTTTACCTAGCCAAGCTTTCGCTTCTAATGGGAAGCTTCTATAATTTAATGAGTTGTGAATATTTTCACCATTGAATAACATCACAAATCATACTTACAGTAAAAATGAGCGAAAAACAATAAATTGAACATATAAATTAACGAGAAAGTTATACATCTATTGGATTTTTTGTGGGTTTGACAAATGTCATACCTTCACATAAATATCATTTTCCAATGGGTATGATGATTTCATAATTTTTGACTCATGTTTTTGATGTAGTTTCAGTGAGTTACTGTATATACTTTAGAGTCAAAAATTATGAAATCATCATACTCATTGGAAAATGACATTTATGTGAAGGTATGACATTTGTCAAACCCAGAAAAAATCCTATACATGTATAACTTTCTCGTCAATTCATATGTTCAATTTATTGTTTTTCGCTCATTTTTACTGTAAGTATGATTTGTAATAATATTCAATAGAGAGTTATCGCCACTCCTCTGAAAAATACGGTAACGTTATTTTGACATCCAATACGGTATTACGGTATGATGAAAAAAAGAGAGTTATCGCAATATGCGATAACTTTGGGAATACGTAAAAATGATGACTGACTTATGGCATATGTCATGTCACAATCATAACATAACCCCCATTAGTTTATTTTAACCTGGACGTTTTAACTTCATGCAATAAAACCAAAGTTAATATCAAATTTTGGTAGATCATGGAAGGTTTGATTTGAACGAATTAGTTCCTGCTGAAGTAAAAAATAACTTCCGTTTCGACAAAGACAATATAATTCGTTTAGCAAGAGCTCTTGGCCTACCTAATGAAATAGTTACCCAACAAAGGCATCGTATTTCTGGTGAGTAAAAAAACTATCTTATTTATTTGAATAAACTTATGCTCTTATATTTCATTAGAGTTGGTGATATTTCCAATGATCTTGTTAATTTCAGGGCTACATGGACTTTGTATTTTGTTGCGAAGATTAGCATATCCTAATCGGTTATGTGATTTGGAGCCATTGTTTGGATAATCTGCACAATCATTATCGCAGATTGCAAATAAAGTAGCAGATATAATATACCAAAATCATGGCCATTTAATTGAAAATTCACAGAATTTACCGTGGTTGAATCTAGACAAGTTAAGGTACTCACATGTAAGTTTTCTAGAAAATTCTTGGCATTTGTAAAATTCTTGTAAAGCTTATTAATTCTGAATGTTGCTTAAAATAGCATTTTTAACAAATATCTCTCATTTTAGGTAGTATTTGCCAAAGATGCTTCCTTAAATAACTGCTGGGGATTTATTGATGGCACAACACGAGTCATTTGCAGACTTACAGAAGAACAAGAAAATTATTATTCTGGACACAAACGGTATCATTGTGTAAAATATCAATCTTTGTTGAGTCCTGATGGATTGATATTGAGCCTGAAAGGTGCATATCCAGGTCGAAGACATGATGCAGGTATTTTTCGTATCTCCCATTTGTACGATGAATTGGACATAGTTGCAAGATTTCCAAATGAAGAAAATTTTGTTTTATATAGTGATCTAGCATATGGTATAAGAGATCTGTTGATATGTCCTTACGGAAACCAGCACTTAACTCCACAATAACAGGAGTTTAATAGAAGCATGAGTGCAGTTAGACAAGCTGTAGAATGGGGTTTTCAGAAAGTTACTGCAGAATTTGCTTTCTTAGATTCCAAGAAAAATCAGAAACTTCTTGTTCAAGACATAGAACAACTTTTATAAAGTGGCTGTACTGTTAACAAATTGCCATACTTCCCTATATGGCAGTCAGACGAGTCAATATTTTAATGTGGTACCTCCAAATTTAGAAGAATACTTGGGAGATTAACAGCGTAACTACCAGACTAGTGTATATGTAAAATATAAACAGTGAACACTAAATGTTGGGCATTTTTATTTACAATAACCTACTTTAAAAAGGATTATTTAAGCTAACTTAAAAATAAAAACCTGTACAACTAAAATCTATATTTAAATAAACCTACACTACACTAACTTAGAGGTATTACTCAATGTTACAAACTGCTGCAATAGTTGCGTTTGCACTTCAATCATTTCAATTAATTGTTTTCTTTCCTCTTTGTCTTGTAGAAACTTTTCTTGTTTTATTTTCCTGTTTTCTGCTTTTTCCAATTTTTCTGCTTCAAACTTCTCTCTTTCTAGTATGTGTTTTTTTCTTCTAAATCTAATTGCCTTTCTTTTAACGCCAGTTCCTTCTTTCTAACGGCAATTTCCCAATACTGTTTTTTTTTCCAATAATCCAACGCGTTTTTTTCATGGGTGGATTACATTTTCCACCCTAAAAGAGAGCTTCTGACTGAGAACCGCATGGTTCTGGGTTGGAACCCCAGTCAAGGTAAGAATTTTTTCCAGTTATTAAATTAATTTAGAGAGCCACAGAGGGTTTTCTGCCCGACCATTCACTGTTGGGTTCTAATTAACAGTGCTGTTCCTAAAGTGCTACATGGAAACAGTAACAAAGTCTACCCAAAACACGAGGCAAATTGCCATAGATGCCGCAGCCATTGACATAAAAAAAAGTAATGAATACCAAGTAATTACAATTCAAATATACAAACAACATTAAATACATTAATGAAGCACACAAAATGATGAAATTTATAAAACCGTTTTCAACTAGCCCCAATTGTACTAAGTATTTACACAAAATAATTATTTGAATATTACTTACTCAAAATCTTTCGTTTCACGTTTGGGGTATGTGTGGTCACTGAATCACGTTCTTCAATCAGACATTGTAAATCCACATCTGCTGTAATTTCTTCAGCATTTGATATGAATGAAAATATATTTTAAATTTGACAAAATGTAATGTAACAAAATATATTTTCACCATGCAACTCCCGTTTTAGATAAAAAAAGTAAAAATATACCTACCATAATCATGATCTGAATTAACTATTTTATTTTCTTTATTTATAATGTGGGACTTCATTGCTAAATATCTGGCTTCTTTTCCTTTTTTTGCCAATATGGCCAATAATTGTTTTTCATTTTTTTCTTCGACGTAACCATTTCATTTTTGGCAATATCGCTTATTTCCTGTAGAAGTTGATCCAATTCCGAATAAACTTCTTCCATCCCAGATCTAAAAATACAATTTTTATTAGGTAATAACAGTAATGAAGTAATTGCATGATACTTACTTGGATCTGTTAATTTTATCCTTTTTTACATATTGTAATATGAGCATATTCAAGTGTTCATTTAGTGCTCGTATTGTAAAATTTTTTGTGGTCAAGATATTAACATCATTTTGGATTGTTTCCCATCTTACAGCATCCTCATAGGGATTCTGACTTAATACTTCTCCAGCTAATATATCATTTTCATATGTAAATCTTAACCGACTTTTGTTTTGTGCCATCTTATTACACTCAGTATAAAATATCCGGAATACCAGAGAGAAAGTCACTGTATACAGTTTATTCTTGAAATTTTCTATTTCTTTTTCTTTCCGATTCGGTACAAATGACATGCGGAAATATCCGAAGAGTCACGATCATAATACGGTAACCTTACGGTATTCTTTCAAAATACCGTAATATGGTATTTGCCTTCAACGCTATTTCTAAAATACAGCAACCTGCGCAAGCGTAGATGTCAAAATAACGTTACCGTATTTTTCAGAGGAGTGGCGATAACTCTCTAATGGCGAAAATATTCACAACTCATTAAATTATAGGCCCTAAAGAAGCTTCCCGTTAGAAGCGAAAGCTTGGCTAAGGAAAACAGAGTTTGATTTCTGATTTTTTGACTGAGACACTCTGTTAATCTATTTTACCGTACATTTCTCTAGCCGCGTAGAGGAGCCAATGTCAAAAAATGTGCCGGAGTTAAAGCCTCTGGAGTAGTTGGATCCGCTGATAACTGGCACAAAGTCCGTGAATTTAAAAGTGCTTCAATTTCCGTCAACAATGTTGAAAATTATTCGTAGGTTAGTAATTGGTCTCCGATGACCCGGTATATGTGATTTTTGACGGCCTTGACATTACTTTCCCATAAACCTCCTTGTTCAGGTGCGAAAGGGCTATTGAAATGCCACTCAATTCCGTGAACACCGAGTTCCGTTTCAAACGTACTAATATATTCTGGAGAATTAACAAAGTTATTCCCTGTAAAAAATGATCGGTGGACAAAGAGCTAACCAGCTCCAAATGTATTGCCTTGACAGACATACAAATGAACAGACTCACATAACCCTTATATATTAAAGCATTTTTCCGCTTACTGAAAGAAATTTTAACCGGCCCAAAATAGTCCACCCCAGTGGACAAGAAGCCAAAGCTTTCACTTTGGCTTCTTGTACCCGTACTGACGGTAAAGTAGCCATCAATGCAGTGGCGTGCCCAGGATTTTGCCTTGGGGGGGATCAGGCAGAAAGCCAGGGCCTTTCCGTGGGGTCTGGGGAATATCCCGCAGTTAGGTGGGGGATACGTGTTCAATATCGCTGATTCAGGCTATCTAAAAGTACTGGCCGTAACTTCACAAAAGTCAGTTTACTCCAACACTTTTTAATTGTGAGTAACGGAAATACCTTTAATATACTGTTTTTACTGTTTGTTGTTTATCATGAAAACGTTTTTAGAATAGTAGGGCAAAATAAAACAAATTTTTTATTTTTTAGGGACAATAAACAAATATGTTTTGTACTTTCAACTTCAGAATAAACACCAGTACATTGGTATATGAAGTAAAAAATCGTATCTTACAGCTTAAAGTTTAGCTTTCTTGGTTTTTTAGAGAGTTCGTTTAACACTTTCTCACAACTTACACTAACGTCCTTGTGAATATACAGCAAAGCTAGACCATTTAGTCTTGCTTCTTTGCTAGAGTTTCTCAGATAGTCCTTTAAGTAGCGGAGTGTAGAAAAAGACCGTTCTGCAGTGCACGAAGTGACCGGCAATGTTGCTAGAATCTGTAAGAGCTTGAAGACAGCCGGAAATGTATACCTGTTACACGACTGCAATGCTTCATCAAGATATCTTTTTTTGTAGATGCTTAGTCGGCTTTGACTGTTTATGGGTCTCTTCTCGAAGTTGGTTGACTGCAACTAATCTCTGGTCCATATTTTAATTTCGGCATACAGTTCAGCTGGTCATGGGATGTACGACAATAAATCACTTTGGTACATCTTGAAAAGTATTGCACATGACACCTGAGTAGTTTTATTTTCCATTTTTGAGTTTGTCAAAACATCAAAAGATGTTAGAACATCCTTGTGGGAGATAAAGCGCTCAGTAAGCTGGCTGATGAAGTGGTCAACAAAGGGCATAAACAGGGACCTGCGATAGTAAGATTCAGGACCATCATTTTCTACATTTTCTCTGCACGTCTGCCGTGATGTTGTACGAGGGATTGCTATAGAGATACCCTCTCTCTTGCATATATCTTGAGCATCTTTAAAAATTACAGAAAATTCTTCATCAGCCTTTTCCCTTACTTCCTTCAGTACATTTACTGTTGATTTTGCATAGTTTAAAGCACTTGTAAGATCAATTTCTTCCGTCTCCAAATACTTTGTTAATGGAAGACTGAAAGTAAATATCTTCTTAATTACAAACAGTGATAAAATAAAGTCATCCTTAGTCAAGGCGCAATGCAGTATATTGGCGTTTGAACTACTTTCTCGATCATCCCATGTTGATATGTCTTCTAAGCTCCTCAGTATTGCTTCATAATTTTCAGCAGAAACCATTATTGCTTCGTGCCGCTGGATCCATCGGGTAGGACTACATTGCATCAGTTTATTGGAGTTTTTCTCCAAGAATTTCTTCAAAACTGCTTGCCTTTTTGGAGTATGTAGAAAATCATAAGTTTTACTTACTGTACCTATACAGTAGGTAGTAGGAATATACGATCGAACGGTGGGTAACCCATAAAATTTTCCCAAACGGAAACCAACCTTATAATTTCGCTATAAAGTTCAAAATCGATTACAGAAATTTGACATATTTGTATAGCTTAACGTGCTGGCGACTATACATCGTACCAAAGCCAAAAATTTATAAACACGATTTGAATAGTACGGTTGGCAATGCTCGTACGAGCGAGTTAAAAAATTCGAATACGAGACTCGAGTAGTCAGTTGGACTCGCATAAATAGAATCGAGTCAGCGAGTACGAATCGATGCTTCCTAACTCGAGTACCGGAATCGAGTCCAGCGTACTCGAATTAAAATAAATTTGTATTCGAGTAGGAGAGTTCTAAAGCAGGAATCGAGTCTGACTCGAGTAAACCGTACTCGGCACATCGATAACTTTTTCCCTACATTTTTCCAGCTATCAAATTGAAACAATCGAAATGCAAGAAATTTTTGCAACTCTTGCCAAAATCACCATGAATTAAGCTCTCATTTGAAAAAATATATTGTGTTATTTCAAGATAAGGTAATCAGAAACTGTTTTTTTTCATTTCTATACCCGCGTAAGCCTCAAAGCACGTATCTAGTTGGTTACTGAGCAATGAAATTACTATAAAGAACTAGTTTGGCATACTAATTTACTGAGCTTCCTCTTCCTCTTGAAAGTGTCGAGGTGTGAAAATAACGGTTTGGTGTTGTGAAAAAACTTCAGTAATGTAGTGAAATGTTTGAATGTGATTGTTTTCATTCTATGAGCAACTCAAATAACATTTTTATACTCCAAAATTTTCGAACGATTCTGCTGCATTGCGAATGGGTTCAATATACTCCTATTTTTGTAATCTCATGGTTGGTATTTGTGCTCAGGGTTGGTTCTGGTAATCAGGTAATCAACAGGTACTCTAGTGACACAGGAGGGGGTTGTACAAGCATATATAAGATATTCCTGGATCATGGACCCAGTTGTAAAAAAAAGTGTTTTGATTGTGTTTAACTGATAGCATCAGTGTTCTTAATACTGGTTCTATATTCCTACGATTCGTTAGGTAGAATCATGGCAGAAGTTATCATCAAGGTGATCAAGTTTCCTTAGTGTGCTCTTATAAGGAGAACAACAGCCTCATCATGGATTGTGGAATTTTGATTTGTCTTCCGCCAGCGCAGTAACTGGACTTACATAAAATTCATATATTTGCATGACAAATTTTTCGACTATGATAAAAATAAAGTATTTTAAAGAAAGAAAAAGTGTGGCTTGAACTTTATGTTGTTAATGAATCAGAAACGTATATTTTTTTGCTTTTAACACATGCTAACAACTTTAATTTTTTGTATTTTTCAAATATTTCAAAGCTTACGTATTCAAAAATCACTTCATTGTGAGATATTCACCTTACAGATTCTCAAACCGGAACACGTGTTTCGCCATACAATGGCTTCTTAGGGCGTGTGTAAATTCTTTACAGTATTTGAATTAAAAAAAATTCAAAACACAGTGTCAAAGTTATGTTGTGGGTACTGAACAGTTATTTATTCGGATTAGAAATGGTCCACAGTTTCCGCTGTCAGTTGTTGTTGACAGTTAATCTGTGGATTATCAGAAAGCTTCCGTGAGACTTTGTTTATAATGTCCGACTACACTCTTCGTGGGATCGTCCCGTTGCACAAACAATTACTCATACACTAATCTGATGCATCAAATGCTAGATAAGAGAAACTTTGGCTTTCTACTTCTTCAAATTTATGAAAGAAAATATAAATCTCATCGATAAGCTATGAAGTTTTAAAATAATTGGATGCGTTCTCAGCATACGAAAAGAAGTTTAAAGATTGTTCAAGTTTAAAAATGGTTAGATAAGTGCCTTATCAATAGAAAAAACAACTGTAATTTGTTATTGATTTTTTATATCGACAAATAAAATTAATCGGATATTTTTTTTCTTATTTTATTCTAATGTTTGAAAAGATCGTATAATTTGGGAACGATTAGGAATATACGATCGAACGGTGGGTAACCCATCAAATTTTCTCAAACGGAAACCAACCTTATAATTTCGCTATAAAGTTCGAAATCGATTACAGAAATTTGACATATTTGTATAGCTTAACGTGCTGGCGACTATACATCGTACCAAAGCCAAAAATTTATAAACACGATTTGAATAGTACGGTTGGCAATGCTCGTACGAGCGAGTTAAAAAATTCGAATACGAGACTCGAGTAGTCAGTTGGACTCGCATAAATAGAATCGAGTTAGCGAGTACGAATCGATGCTTCCTAACTCGAGTACCGGAATCGAGTCCAGCGTACTCGAATTAAAATAAATTGGTATTCGAGTAGGAGAGTTCTAAAGCAGGAATCGAGTCTGACTCGAGTAAACCGTACTCGGCACATCGCTAACTTTTTCCCTACATTTTTCCAGCTATCAAATTCAAACAATCGAAAAGCAAGAAATTTTTGCAACTCTTGCCAAAATCACCATGAATTAAGCTCTCATTTGAAAAAATATATTTTGTTATTTCAAGATAAGGTAATCAGAAACTGTTTTTTTCATTTCTATACCCGCGTAAGCCTCAAAGCACGTATCTAGTTGGTTACTGAGCAATGAAATTTCTATGAAGAACTAGTTTGGCATACTAATTTACTGAGCTTCCTCTTCCTCTTGAAAGTGTCGAGGTGTGAAAATAGCGGTTTGGTGTTGTGAAAAAACTTCAGTAATGTAGTGAAATGTTTGAATGTGATTGTTTTCATTCTATGAGCAACTCAAATAACATTTTTATACTCCAAAATTTTCGAACGATTCTGCTGCATTGCGAATGGGTTCAATATACTCCTATTTTTGTAATCTTATGGTTGGTATTTG
Organism: Leptinotarsa decemlineata; assembly: GCF_025532065.1. Taxonomy (NCBI): domain Eukaryota; kingdom Metazoa; phylum Arthropoda; class Insecta; order Coleoptera; family Chrysomelidae; genus Leptinotarsa; species Leptinotarsa decemlineata. The sequence goes on from NW_027412698.1 coordinate 4,632,338, forward strand.
TGCTCAGGGTTGGTTCTGGTAATCAGGTACTCAACAGGTACTCTAGTGACACAGAAGGGGGTTGTACAAGCATATATAAGATATTCCTGGATCATGAACCCAGTTGTAAAAGTGTTTTGATTGTGTTTAACTGATACCATCAGTGTTCTTAATACTACTTCTATATTCCTACGATTCGTTAGGTAGAATCATGGCAGAAGTTATCATCAAGGTGATCAAGTTTCCTTAGTGTGCTCATATAAGGAGAACAACAGCCTCATCATGGATTGTGGAATTTTGATTTGTCTTCCGCCAGCGCAGTAACTGGACTTACATAAAATGTATATATTTGCATGAAAAATTTTTCGACTATGATAAAAATAAAGTATTTCAAAGAAAGAAAAAGTGTGAGTAGGATGTCAATGCCGGTTTGGCGTCATTTTGACTTCGGATGGTGAGTCGGATGGCGATGGTCCAGCAAGAAGTCGTTGGTCATTGTCGTCGGTGGTGGTGGTGTAGAAGAGTAAGACAACCCCTCAGCGAGGTTTGTGGGGGGTGGTGGTGCAAAGAGCAGTCTTTGCGTGTGTGTGGGTGTAGGAAAGAATGACAAGTGACAGGGGGGGTGTTGTGACGGGTGTTTGGTGTAGGTTTTCGTGGGTCCTACTTGTTGGACGTCTCGATTTGGGGGGTCCTCGAATTGGTCCTTGATTTCGGGGGGGTCCTCGATTTGGGCCCTCGAATTGGTCCTCGATTTGGGCCCTCGAATTGGTCCTCGATTTGGGCCCTCGAGTTGGACCTCGATTTGGGCCCTCGAGTTGGACCTCGATTTGGGCCCTCGAATTAGTTCTCAATTTGGGCATAATAATAATACAGGGTGTTGATGGAAAACACATCAAATACAGGGTGTGTACGTCCAGTGTTAAAGAAAGAACATAGCTGCCAACGTGTAAAAGAAAAAATTTGGTCACCAGTTCCAGTAAATATGACGAGTTCATTTTACACACGAGGTGTGGTCGTCACATTAAAAACTCACAACAACAAATCAGATGGATCGTTTAGAATTGAAAAAAACTCCGTTTGCATGAACCTCGTAGCGGGGGGTAACTTCACAATTTTTCTCTCACACACACACACACACACACACAAACACACACACACACACACAAAATTTTCGTTTTTCATTTCAACTCAATGAAAAATATATCAAACAGTTTCTTCGCATATGTTATTGCCATCACGTATTATTGATAAAGTAGCAAACAACAGGAAATGTCGTGATAAACGGCAATGAAATAAATCATTTAGCGGTTGTTTGTGTGTGTGAGTGAGAGAGGTCGGCGTGTCATGTGAGTGTGAGACAGATGGAGATTGGATCCAGGGTGATCCGTTTCGAAGATAAAGCCAGCGCCGTGCGGTGTTGTCGGTTGAAAAATAAAACATTGTTTATGGGTGCGATGAGGCGTTGCCGTTTTTGCATGAAAAATGACGAAAGAAGAGAACAAAACATTTTTAATATGTATTATACATTTTCATTTTGGTAATATATTATAAAGCCATGTGTATAGAATATCTGCGTTTCGGAGGCTGCAATTATATTTGGTTTGACTGTGAATGTGGTGCATACATGGTGAGACACCTTCGTTGTTGCCGAATATGGGAACCATCCACGATGTATTGTCATACTCTTCAAAATTCACAGCGTGTGTAGGTATATTCAACTCGTGAAATTTCGCAATTAGATAGTCACGTTTTTGATGTCCTCGCACATAAACGATATCGACATTTCGTAGATTTTCCATGAGGATGGCATCTAATTGATTATATTCCACATAGCCAGAGGAATACCTCAATCCATGAACGTTTCGCTCCAGGTAACAGACGGTACGGCGATCTTCTTTACTCAAACAGGAAAATGGTTTGTTTGGCAGCAATAAAAAGTTACTACACTGATTTCCAATCCTAATGGATATCTCCTTAGGATGGAATTGTTGCTCGACGGTGAAACCTTGAATATCTGCAACAGCTATTCTCATGTTGACTCTGTGATTGATACTGAGAAAAATCACATCTTCAGTTCCATTTCCTGATAATTTCGCTGAGTGGGAGTTGCTCGATGACAGTGTCGTGCACAATAATGCAATAGGCTCGTGTATTTTGTGGAAATCCCTCAGATGCTTCGATTTCAAGTTTTACATCGACACTGGAACTTTTGATGCTCTCATCCCGTCTGGAACAATCGATGATGAAGAGAGTTTTTTGTATAAAGTCGGCGGTATTGATGAGAGGATTATGTTGATTAGTCAATTTGTAGCTAAGACCGAATTGTGCGTAGTTGAAATAGGCTTGCAAAAAATTCATTTTCCCAAAATTCAGATGCATATTTTCTTTGGGGTAATTTTCACCGTTTAAAGTCAACGTTATATTAGTAATATTTATATGGTTGAATTGCGTTGGATCATTGTTGACTTTGGTGTAATCACGATCTTTTTGGAAACATACAATCACATAGCGAGGGCTTTCGAGAAACGAAGAAGTCTTGACGGCCCATATTTCATTTTTTGCACCTTGTGTGAGAGCAGGCAGCATATGAAGTTCCCATTTTCTGAACGGTATGAGAATAGGAGTGTCGGCTTGGATAGCTTTCAAATGTTGCAATTTGATTTGATCATGAGGGAAGATTCGTTTAACTTTTAGTTCGATATTTTCAATTTGCAGCTTAACTTCAGTCTTTGGCGTACCAGGAGTCTCTTCTATTTTGAAACAGTTGCTGTCATCTCCAGCTCGTACTAATCGGATGGTGTGTTTACCATAGGAAACACATTGATAATCATTGAAAATATTCAAGAAATGCTTGATAGGTATAAGCATGTTGAACGTTAAAGATGTAGTTTGAATGATGCCGAAGCTGTTTGGGTATGTCCATCCTGAGATGGCCAAGTGTTTGATATCTTCATTGGTGTAGGTGAGGAAACCTCTGACAGTACTAACAATTCCAACTTCACGAACTGCTTCCAATTCTTTACCATTTTGCTCATATATAGCAGATTGAAACATGAAAGCACCAGCATTATTCACAAAGGTCACTCGACCCTCTCCTTTAGTCCTCTCAACTTTTCCGCTGATAAATAGCAGGCTATCGTACAAAGCATCATAGGCATCGGATTGATTAATGTTGATTTCGATGACGTCATTATTGCGAAAAGATTTGACATACGGGTAATAGGTTCGCCATTCTACCTTTTGTATGGACTCATCGTTTTGCGGTTTTCGGAAAATGTTGAACACTTGATTGGACAACATGATAACCCAGAGATTTCAGGAATAATTTATTTTCCGTTGACAGTTGTTGTTGATGATGTTTGAAGGTCTTGGTGAAGACTGACGTGGTGGTTGGTGATGAGTTAATCTTATAGATAGCCAGCACCATGATTTCGTTTCAATTCCAAACGAATTATTATTTCTTCGTTTCGAAAATCAATGAGTCTGGAATGTTGGTCGAGCACTCGTAATGTAATGTTGTTTATTTCGTCTCTATGTGCAATAGGTAGATAAATGAGATGATTAGGCGTTTCGTCGATTGCGTAACCAGGATCAACATCAACAGCAAATTCGTATATCGTATGAGACGGTGTGTCGTTGTAGAAGGCTCCAAACGTAATGTTGCTATCTATATGTATGGTACGTACTTTAATGATATCCACAGGTAGATCGGATGCGTAATGCAAGTTGGGCTTGGGAAGGGTGGACGAAAAACCCAAAATGTGAGCCAAGCTATTTGCAGGTCGGAAATCGATGGAGTGTTTCAGACAGAATATTTCACTCTTTAGCGTATTATTGTTCGGCTTGAGATAGAAAAATTCTCGAGGATTTTCCTTGTATGTTTTAGGTACAATGTATTTGCTGACTAAAGCTTCAATATCACCAATTTCATAAGATCCAGAGGGGATATCGATAGTTTTTTGTTTAGTTCTGTCACCATTTTCGTAATAATAGAATTTCGTGTCTTCTTCAATGTTCGGTATACTGTTGTTCGAATGGAAACTGAGCAAAGCTAAACTGTATTCTGAATCGGAATCCAATCGAATGGGTGGATTGAAATCGATGGAAAGTGTCGAAGAACGACTCGTTAGAGTTAATATCATAGACATGACTGATACATTTTTCACATGCAAACACCTTAAATAAACAACAACAACAATATTTCAAATCATTTATTTCTACAATAATAGCATTCTCTTTGTGAGCTAACAGGATCATAATACATTGCATTTTGTAGCGATGATGACGCAGCTTCATGTCGATAATGGATGAAACATGGTAAACGAATCTGCAAAGCGAATCGATGTTGGTAGTCCTTTGGTAATTTATGCCATACATCCAATAATTCCCAAGGTTCAGCATTCTCAATCAAATAGTCAATCGATAGAGTTTTCAATTCAGAATCGGTTAGATCCCGCAAAGATTTATCTCTAGACATTTTTGCAGGTATTGTGAAGTAGAAATTGTAGGCACAAATGTCCACAATTACTCTGATCAAAGTTTTGATGTCGATCATTGTTATAATATAACATATGTAATCGTTGTACCCCTTCCCAAATATCGAACCAATTCCATTGGAGGTTTGAGATTACCAAAACTATCAAAATATTGTACAGCATTGCCGTTTTTAATGTAAGCTACCCAATGAGTGCCTGCATTCAATTGAGAATCCAAGTTCAAAACAGCGCATTCTCGCAGCCGGGGACCACAAGTTGGCAACGTATCACGCATAAAGACTCCACGAAAATGTGGTATTTTCAATTGAAGGGCACATTTTTTGATTTCCGAATCATATAATGCTCTATGGGGTAGCTTCAACAGGAGTTTTTTTGCTTTTTCAAATAAAGACCTCGTCCTTTGCGATGATGTTGTTTTTTCAGAAACAAACCATATCCTCGAGGTGTTTTGCGCAGGTACAAACCGGAGCCCAAATGTTCCATAGCTTTATTGTGACGTTGATCTTCTTCGAGTTTCTTTTTAGAATTTTTTGCATCAATCACAGTTTTTGCGATAGCGCTCGCTCCTCCTACCAATGAACCCAAAGCTGAAAGACCTGCAAATATGGGTATGAGTGGTAAAATTCCTCCGGATTTTGCTTCGAATGGAATAACTCTCGGTATACGTATCTTCTTACGTCCTCCAGCTTTCTGAACAGCCATTTTTGCCGCCTTAAGAGCGGATGCCGCGGATTTCTTTACGTCATTCGTTGTGGGCTTCCAATTTTTGATTATTTTTGCAAAATGCTGCGTCGAAATGATTTCACACTTCCCATTCCTAATTTGCGTTTGGACTTCATTACTCCGGTGACGAAAAGAGCGCTCGCTTTCTCGCCAAATGTTGCGTCTTTAGATTTCACTCGTTGCCACGCCTTTTCTTCCAGATCTTTATCAGCTCTATGTCGGGCTTCAAGAGACTTGTCTTGTGAATATGCCAAGTCGTGTTGTTTACAAGCCGAGTCTAGTGGATTAATACCAGGATCTCCTCGTGCAAGACGTTCTTGTAGTTTCGTACCAGGACCGCAATACTGATAACCATGTAAGTGTAATTCGAATGGCAGCTTAATGATTAGCGTATTGACGACACTTTCTCCTTGATAAGTCAACATTAGGAATGATATATGACATCAATGTGCACGCTACATATTGAAGTGAAACTGCCAAACACCAATCAGAACATGGAAGTCGTTCCACAAGACAATACGTTACCCATAGACAACTTGGACTATTTGAATGATGGTGTCAAGTATCGAAATAAACATGGCAAGTTGTTGCCCAATTCGTTTCGCGCCATCATATGTGGTCCATCAGGGTATGGAAAAACCAACACAGCATTATCGATATTATTTCATCCGAATGGAGCCAAATTCGAAAATGTCTACGTGTACTCAAAGTCGCTTTATCAACCCAAGTATCAGCTGCTTAGAGAGATATTGGAAAAAGTCAAAGGAGTTGGTTATTTTCCATTTCAAGACAACGAAGAAATTCAGAGTCCAGAGGCGGCCAAACGAAATTCCATATTCATATTCGATGATGTAGCCTGCGATGGTCAGCAGAAAATTCGTGAATATTATTCCATGGGTCGACATAAGGGCATTGATGCCATCTATTTGTGTCAGACGTATTCCAAGATACTCAAACAACTAATACGTGACAATTGCAATATGATTGTATTGTTCAAGCAAGACGAAATGAATTTGAAACATGTATTCGATGAACACGTCTCTCCCGACATTTCTTTCGATGGATTCAAGAAAATGTGTGCCGAATGTTGGCGTGACAAGTATGGAACTTTTATCATTGTCAAGGAATGCGATTTGAATAAGGGGCGATATCGAAAAGGTTTCGACAAGTACATAAGTGTGTATGAATAGAGATGAAAACGTTATTCGTCAATATGAAACCACTCAGTAAAGAAGTCGATGTTGTGCGCAAGAACAAAATCAATGAAATTTCAAAAAGTATAAGAAAAAAGTATCTAGCTCTGAAATTGGGAAAGTCTGAAGAGGATGAATTTTTACAAAAGTTTTTTCAACCTATATCGAAGCCGCTGAAGGATATTGCTGAAATCTCCAAAAAATCGGTGGGCCATTTGAGACATGTCAAAAAGGAGGAGAAAGAGGAAATAAAGACGGAACCATCATTCGATCAATCTCGAGCATTTGAAGAAACACAATTTTTACCACTTGAAGATGTGGCAGAGACGTCGGGAAAGGATGATGAGGTATTCCACGAGTCGCCATCACCGCGACCATCAATAGAAAATATTTCAGAGGAGAGTATGATGGAATATCTGGAGCAATATCCACCCATATCACACAAATATGTCATGAAACACTGGGCTAAAGACGACTCAATCGATAAAATATATGGACCAGTTTATGACGAGTCCTCTTCGAAATGGATTCTCGGTAAAAACTACATTGACTTTGATAAACGTGGTAATATTACAACTGAAGGATTCGCATTCAAAGGAACTCCAGGGCTATATAATTTGATCTTTCTCGATGAACCTGAAGACTTCAATAAGGAGGATCAAGCCGCATATAAACGTTTGTTGGACGTAACACAAGCCCACCTGAATGCCAGAGGATTCATGAAGGGAACTCAAAAATGGAAATGGTCCGGCATAATAAGACCTATGTTTCGAACTCAAACACTTGGTAAAGGTTACGATAGCAATGATGTTGTTGGTTCCAGCATTCTACAAACGAACACTATCGATAATCATCGTTGGATATATAATGACAAACCCTTCGAGTATGTGTATTGGGATGATCCGAACGAGTTATGCGATAGATTAAAGCTGCTTATAGCTTCGAAAGATGCTGGAAATACGTCACTTGACAATGAAATTACAGCTATATTCAATGAACTCAGAGAAGCCAACATTATTCAATAATAAATCATCTGAAAATGACATGTATTTTATTCCAAAAATATAATGTGATGAATAATGCAAAAACGACATGAAAATCGCACCAAAAAAATGTCAAAAATTCGATACGAAAAAAGGTTCATTTTATCAACTTTATCGTATCGAAAAAAAACGTATTTTTCAAACCATCATTTCGTGCAAAAACCCATATGATTTGCATTGTAACACGCTATGAAAAATAATGCAAAAACAACATGGAAATCGCACCAAAAAAAGTCAAAAATTTGATTCGGAAAAAGCATTCATTTTGTCACCTTTATCGTATCGAAAAAATGACAAAAATTCAATGCGTGGAAACAAGCATTTTTGAACACTTTGATCACGTTGAAAAACACATATTACTACAATCATATCGATGTGGGTCACATTTCCATCATGACTATCGACAAGTTCGGGCGTAGCTCCAATAGGAAGCGAAAGCATTCTACAACATCAGCTGTAGGCAGTAGTGGAGGTTTGCTACATACACCCGATGGCAACATCGATTTTGATAATTTGAAATTGTGTAATGTGAAGAGACCTACGAACGCATCTGATGCAGTCAACAAAGAGTACATGGATGAAGTTGAGAAAAAAATTGATGTGACTATACGGAATCAAAGTGGTCAATATCAAAAACAAATGGTTCAAGTGAATGAAAATCTGACAAAAATGCGAGAGCAAGTCGATCAATGCCAACTACAAATAACGCGAGTTAATGATAAAGTAGCAAACATGAGTAATGACATTGAAAAACAGGAGGGTGTGAACAAACGATTCGATCATAAATTTCAATCACTTAATACCAATTTTATTCAAATGGTACAAACAAATATGGTACGCAATAACGAGGCGGTGGTGCGTTACCAAAAATTCAATCAACAATATGTTAGTGATATTGAAAGTATTCGAGCAGATTTGCTGAAGAAAATAACAGAAATCACCGATTTGGTTCATTCGCACAAGAAAACTTTGGAAATCAAACAAAACGACATGATGGAACACTTTCAAGGTGATATTTCCAAACAAATTTCCAAAATAAATTCGGATATAGCGAAAGTACAATCTGATATCAAGGAAATCAACACGATAAAAAATGTAGTTTTTGCATCAACATAATAAAATAACAAGTTTGATAATCTCGACCATCAGTCGCGTCACATGGCTTCCAAAGACAAGATTCAACTTGTCCGTGAACTGTATAAACCAATTAGAAGAAAATTTCCTCGACGTCGTATCATTATCAAAGGCCTGGATGATCTGTGGCAGATGGACTTGGCTGAGATGAGATCCTACGCTCATCAAAATCAAAATTTCAAACTCATTCTCGTCGTCATCGATTGTTTTTCGAAATTCGTGTGGACACGACCGTTGAAATCGAAAACGGGGGAAGAAATCACAAAAACATTTTCGGATATTTTGGAACATACGAAGCGATGCCCAAAAAATTTACAAACCGATCAAGGGACCGAGTTTTACAACAATAAGTTTCAAACTTTAATGAAAAAACATGGAATAAATCACTACAATACATACAGCATCATGAAGGCTTCAAATGCTGAACGTGTCATAAGAACGTTAAAAGAAAGACTTTTCAAATATTTCAGTTTGAATGGCACCTACAAATGGTTGAATGTCTTGCCTGCAATAACGAAATCCTACAATGATACGCGACACTCAAAGACGGGCATAGAACCATCGAAAATCAACAAAGCCAACGAAAAACAAATTCTCAAATCAATATACGCCCACCTGAAAATAGCTGGACGGAGAAAATTCAAGGTCGGCGATGTTGTGCGAATCAGTAAGGCAAAACATGTTTTCGAAAAAGGTTACACACCCAATTGGACTACGGAATTATTCAAAATTATCAAAGTCAACATTACCAACCCCACCACCTTTATGCTAGAAGATATGCAGGGTGCACCTATCAAGGGTGCTTTCTATGGGGAAGAATTGCAAAAAACTGCAAATCCCGATATATATCTCGTGGAAAAAGTGTTGAGAAAGAAAGGTAAAAGAATGTATGTTAAATGGTTGGGTTTGGATAACAAACACAACAGTTGGATCGAAAATGTTGATTTTGTATAGAATCTTATGAAAAACAAGCACGCTGACATAGCATTGGAGGGGCCTTTTGTGTAGAAATGATATTCAACAAACACAATATCTGAATTCGACCACGTGATCTGAAGGTATAAGAGCACATGCAAATACAAAAGGATAATCAGTTTGAAAAATGTCTCTCGATAGTGGTTATGGTAGTAGTGAAGTCGAAGTAATGTGTAATAGTGGTGATGAAGATTACAACGAAACTCTAAGCGCAATAGACAGAGCATTGGGGCAGTACGAGATGGCTGCTCGAAACGAACACCAATTACTATTGATGACATTCCCCATGTCATCTTATGAAATTCGATGTGGTCTAAGTCCATCCAGAGACTTTAGTCCATGCATCATATTGAAGCAACAATTTTCCATTCATTCCATCAATTTAACAACTTATGAATGGGCGACCCTCATTGACATTCTGCAACAAGTAAAGGAAAATTTCTTTGATTCACAAATCGATGTAAATGAATATGATCCAATCACAACACGTTGCGGGGACTACATATACGTCACACAATACATCGAAAGTGATACCAAACAAGTTTCCATTTCCAAGGATACAACAAACATGGAGCTGTTTCAACAAGATGTAAACGATGTCCTGAACACTCATATGGGAGTGCTGTCTGATCGTATCGCTTTGCTGGATGCCATAAACTTTTGTGATTATTATCGGGGTGTTTTCCATATTATTCAATCATGGTTACGTGAAAATAAAACTAATTTGACTTTGGAAGAAATTATAGAAGGTTTTTGTCAGGCCTCATCTATAGATAGTCTGTATGCTAATGCTTTACGTGAATATTCATTTTATTATAAACAAAAGCTACTGTATGATTTATGTAACAGATGAGAAAATTCAATGTTTACCTTTTTTATAGCTTAACAAACCTGGTGGTTCGCTGCCATCCTCAATTGTAAGCATACAATCGCATTCTTTATAAATAAAACACATACAAAATATAATTGTTTTTTCCTTTTATTCAAAATTCTCATTTCAAAAATACAACAAAAAAATCACTTTTTTATTTCTTTTATTACATCAGTATACATCAAGTAATTGTAATTGTTTTCAAGTGATATTTGAGTCTTCTAGGATACTATAGTGCCCCCAAGGTAATGTGTCATTTGAGTCTCTCAATAGAAACCGTTTGTCATCGAATGGACTCAAAGCAATTTTGTTTTGTTCAATTGAATATAAATTATGAGACTTTGACTGAATAATCCTCTGAGTTGATGTCTTTTGAATTCGTTCGAATAAACAATTCAAATAATCCTGGAAAGTTATTTTTTGTTTCACTACATTATATTTGATACCCTTTGCCTTTTTACTACATTTCCCCCCTTCAACCAAAAAAGAATACATTTTCGATCTAAGACCAATAAATTCGGTCATTATATGTCCATTATTTTCATCTTTCATTAACCCCACCACCTTTTTGTTTCTTTGAGGAATATTATATATATTATCTGTTGGATAATCACTCGTATCAAATTTATGCCAATCTTCTTTGATAGTGGCATATACATCATCACAAACGAGTTCATAAATTAGACTATCTGTATCAGTATAAAGCAATTTACAATTGTCAATACCGAATTTAGGTAACATGTATTGATAATGGAAATCATACACCACAGTTTTTGATAGGTCCAAAATAGCCATTCCAATATATAATGGTTTATCAAAAATTATCTCAGTTTTTCTCATTTCAATTGCTATCAAGTCTTTCTCTATAACAGTTCTATCAACAAATTTTGGACTTGCAATCAAATTTTTTGCTCCATACCTCCCCTCCCATTTTCTAACTAATTTAATAATTCTGTGGTTCCTTTTGTTTTCCATTGTTTTGCCAAAACAGGCATTATTCATTAGTTTATAGAGGTTTTTCTCAAAATTATTTTTTGAGGTAGCTCTTAGTTTGGTGTTGAAGTCAATGTATGACTTCAACCAAGCAGCTTGTTTGAATTTCAGAACACGATGTATTCTATTGAGAATCATTCCATTTGCTAGATACTGCTTTAAATTCCTATAATGTAAAACATACTTTTCTTTTGCAAAAAGAGTTGTCATCAATTTGGGTATTTTTGAATTTGGAGGTTTACGATGTTCTGGAGCTAACGGTAAATCTTTGTGTAAATCATGTAAATTTTCGGGATATGACAAGTCTACTTCTAAAATATAACCCTCAGATGATTCATCTGATATTTTGGTTACATCAAAATTTTCAAAATTTTCCATCCATTGAAATCCTTTATAGGGGAGATACTGACACATTGCATGACCATACAGATTATTCACATCATAGTACATAATGTATTTGGACTGTTGTGAAGAATCATAGTCAAGCATATATTTATTATTAGCGTTAGAATAACGATTAGATGTCTGAGATACACCCCCTCGAATACCTTTTCCATAATAAAACGTCAACATCTTGTATGGTTTCCAATTTGCATTTTGTGTATTTCATCATGCAGCTCCAAGTATAGCCAGGTAATGTATAAAAATGAGCAGGATCTAATTTATAAGTCATGTGACATTTATCACGAAAATTTTCGAAAACAACACTCAATAACATTATGTCAGTTTTCATGTAAAGATCGCTGTACTCCCCCAAATTTTTTATTTTAAATGAACTCCAAACATGTTGTGCATGTTCATAGTCTTCCTTACTTATACATACATCATTTAATTTACTGTAAAACTGCTCGATACTTGGTAGCTGCCCCTCACCCAACTTTTCTACATTGGTTATGTAATCATAGGGAAATACTCCTTTTCGAGTCAATAATTTGATTACATCGGTGTGTAAATACTGAAATTCGTTTTCCAAAATATGGAACTCGTCTTCAGCTAGAGTGGAAACGAGCGCATCCAAAGAGGCTCCTAAGAAACGAAATGAATCAATGAATCTGAATTTGATGTCTGTATTTTCATCATACTTGGTGACTGAAATATATTTTTCTTTATTCATTGGCAATAGACTCAGTCGTCCATTCTTTGCCAAAGCTCTGATTATTATATGACAATCATACCCGGAAAAATTATGAAACACCACCGGAACCACAAAAGTTTTTTTGTACAGTAAGTTGCACTGCGCATGTGCAAAACCCCGAAAATCCCCATTGAAATGATTATGATCTCTTGTGATCTTATCATTGTCTCTAAAAGGTTTTTCACAAATATGACAATTTTCGGTGGCATCATTCAAATTAATGTTTTCATTCATGGGTATAATATTTTTGATTTTTGATTGAATGAGTAAAGCTTCATCCTCCATTTGTTTTGAGAACCACTCCATACAATCAGGTCCTCGATAACCTTTGAAATGAGATAGAGAGTCATCATAGGAACATTTTACATAATAACCTGCGCTATAAGCAACATGTTTTTGATAACGAGATGCATTCAAGTCTTTTTTCTCTTGGAATGGCAAAAGTAATGATTCAAAATCAGCGTATATAACAAATGGAATTTTTTCCTTAAAAACATAATCTTTGAACTGTATAAATTTTTGTTTCGAAAAAAAAATTTTACATTCATTCTTCATTTCAACACATTCAACACGGTGTGCATTCACTTTTTCTTGGCTAGTGAAATGATTCAAACAACGATCGCAAAAAAAAAGCTTGTGATCATTTTTTGATACTTGAGATGACAATAATCTAGAGAGATTCTTTATCCAACAGTAATGATATGTAATTTCAGTTTCATCCTCATCAGTTTCCAAAGACCCATATTTTTTTGGTTTCACATGATACTCATTTTGAATCAGTAGTAAATTGACATGCCTATCCATTTTATCATTAGTCAAACGAGCTGGTACTACATTAAATTTTGATTTCTTTTTTTTCTTTTCCAAAGTGTACACATTAATAGAGATATTGTTGAGCTTTTCGAATCTTGTTATTTTGTTCAACTTCATAGGCATCTCAATATCCTTCAAATTCAAAACTTGTGAGAAATGTGGGTATGAAGAAGTCCTATTTGTATTATTTCCAGAATGAATTGGATACAAAGCACTGACAATCGACCATGCGAAACATGCATTGTCATTATTTTTAATATTGATACACGCCATTTTTTTGGCAATTTGATGTGGAAGTTCAATGAAAGATGAACCATTTCCTATTTCAAATTTATTGATATCAATTTCCAAATTGACTATACCCCTTAAAGCCCAACCACTAACTCGTTCCTGAAATTCGGATAATTTATTGAAAATTATATCTTTGATATGTTGTTGAAACCAATTTTTCAATTCAGTCCCATGGTCAATAACAACATTTTTTGAATGAAAATATTTAAATTCACTCATGGATTGATTATTATTTTTTTTGATATATTCCCCACAAAAAACAGAATTTACTTTAACAGGTCCTTTTTTTTTCAAAATACGAGTAATTCTATTTTTGAAAAGAAAATATGCATCTTCAAAAAATTGTTCAACATCTATGTGTTTCAAATTTATAATAACTCCAGTTCGTATGCGTCTTGCAAAAGAGGATTGAATATCCTCCCATTTTACCCTTCCACTTCTTTTCTCTTTTAATGATTCACCACCACCACCCACATGTTCATTAAATATTTTTTTGACTAACATTCGAAAGCGTTTCAAGTGAGATAAATTTGTTTGCAATTTCACAAAAGTGCCGTGAGTCACATCTGAATTCAAAATAGCTCTATTGATCAATCTAATATGTTTATTGGCTAATTTAATCCAATGTTCACGTTCTGAAATTGTGGAGGATTTTGAAATTTCAGAAAAAGCCTTTTGAAAAATGCTAATTATACCATCACTAACCACACCCATATCCTCAGCCATGATCACAAATATCACTTGAACTTAACAATTACTAACCTTTATAATTCAATAATTTCAAATAAAAATTTTTGGGAACTATGTCCTCGAAAAACTAGTCCGTATTTCTTAGGTACGAATTTGGATAAATTTTTCTTCATCACTGGTGTGCATTTTTGTGGAAGAAAAACACTTGTCTCCTCCAAATCTATGAGGGTGGTTTCCCCATACTTGCTGTTGACAATTTTCATATCATGTATGATTTGTGGTTCGTCCTTTGATAACTCCGATAATTTCACAGTTTCTTTCAATTCTGCAAGAGTACAGCCATTAATTTCAGAAATATCCATCTGTAAAATGAAACTATTTGAACACAAGTCCTTAAATCATGAAAAATCTACTTACATTTTTGTTTCACGATGTTGTTGGTGAAAATGTGTTAAAAATTTTCAGGTAACTTCTAAGTCGTTTGTCTTAGTATTTTTAGCAAACACAGTGTGACAACGTGCTACGCTGATGATAAACTCTGCGAAAGTGATTCGACTAGGTAAATTTCTGGTATTTATGATATGAATGAAGGCGTGAAAACCACTCCCTCCCTACATGTCACAGGAAGAAACATCTTCTGTGAAAAAACATCAACTGATATCTCAAACCACATTGTTTATTGATTCTTATCACTTGAAAAAAATCCAGTTGCGAAAAAACCTCAATTGGTATATCACAGGAAGTAACTTCCTCTGGGAAAAAAACATCAACTGAAATCTCAAACCGAATTTCCATTAACTTTTTCTCATCACAGGAAACAACTTCCTGTTTTGAACGCTACAAAATTCCTACATTCAGTTTCACACCCATTTTGATAAACCTTATCAAAAACCTAATTCCTTGTTGACAAACTGTTATGATCGAAAAATAAATTTTATTGTTCGGTCATTACCACAAAATCCTATTTTATTCATCAACCATGAAATTCTCCTTCTCCCATCTACGCTTCTATCTGCTATTTAAAACATGTTCTTTTACGTTTACAAACAATTGTCAGTTTTTCACTTCAATTCTGCTTTTGCAAGTGGAGTCTTGAATGGCATCGATCACATCGTCAAGAAGCACATCTATTGAGATGTTATGAAAAATGATTATATCCCCTGATACATAAAATATACGTATTTACACAAACTTTTGCTTTTATTTAGTTTCATTGAGAGCTTTCCCCTCCCCCTACCCTCAAATCATAAAATATATTTAAAACTTCCAAATTCAAATTTTTTTCACTTAATAGTAAAACATGTTGATGTCAAGTTATATAATTCTCTCTGCTGTTTTTCAAAATATTCTCTATATCAATCAACCCTATAATGTGAGTGAAGTATTTGTTACATTCGATAATGGTGGACATAAAAATGAATCTTGGCCCTCAAATTGGGTAAAAAATGATTTCATCTACAGTCAATGATGGTCAATTGACAGTTTTGGGTGTTGAAATACCAAAAACTTCAAAATTTTGGAAATTAAGACTCATTTTTGATGATAGAACATTTGGGGATTCACATTGGAGAAATGTTAAAGAAAGATTGATTTCCACCACACACCCATCACCTCTAAAAGTTTCTGCTGAATCTGATATAAAAACAATTTCTGGTCTGATCTACTTCATTACAAGTGTATCATTCCTGCAAATATCCAAATTTTGTCTCAAATATCTACATAAGTTGAAACCACTGATTTCACAATGAAAACGGTCACTATACACGAAGAACATAATGAAATCCATTATATGATTGTTTGGAGGTTTGCCTACCATGAATCGAGAAGAAAATTTTGGGAATATTTGGCAGTTGATCGAATGCGTTTCAGGAGGCGTATTGAAGAATCTGCAAAACTTATTAATCCTATTTTAAATCAAATAAATCGAAAAAATATTTATGAATCAAGATTTTTGAATAAATATTTATAATGTGTTTAATTTTTTTCATTCCAACCTGAACCACAAATCAATGAGATTGAGAAATTTCCTCTTAGCCTAGGGAAATTGTCATTTTCACGCTTAATTTCAAAACCTGGCAACGTCTCATAAGTCACATCACCGTACCATCAACGATGGACGTACACACCCTGTATTTGATGTGTTTTCCATCAACACCCTGTATTATTATTATTATTATTGCTCTTATGCCCAAATTGAGAACTAATTCGAGGGCCCAAATCGAGGTCCAACTCGAGGGCCCAAATCGAGGTCCAACTCGAGGGCCCAAATCGAGGACCAATTTGAGGCCCAAATCGAGGACCAATTCGAGGGCCCAAATCGAGGACCAATTCGAGGACCCCCCCGAAATCAAGGACCAATTCGAGGACCCCCCAAATCGAGACGTCCAACAAGTAGGACCCACGAAAACCTACACCAAACACCCGTCACAACACCCCCCCCTGTCACTTGTCATTCTTTCCTACACCCACACACACGCAAAGACTGCTCTTTGCACCACCACCCCCCACAAACCTCGCTGAGGGGTTGTCTTACTCTTCTACACCACCACCACCGACGACAATGACCAACGACTTCTTGCTGGACCATCGCCATCCGACTCACCATCCGAAGTCAAAATGACGCCAAACCGGCATTGACAGCCTACTAGTGTGGCTCGAACTTTATGTTGTTAATGAATCAGAAACGTATATTTTTTTGCTTTTAACACATGCTAACAACTTTAATTTTTTGTATTTTTCAAATATTTCAAAGCTCACGTATTCAAAAATCACTTCATTGTGAGATATTCACCTTACAGATTCTCAAACCGGAACACGTGTTTCGCCATACAGTGGCTTCTTAGGGCGTGTGTAAATTCTTTACAGTATTTGAATAAAAAAAAATTCAAAACACAGTGTCAAAGTTATGTTGTGGGTATTGAACAGTTATTTATTCGGATTAGAAATGGTCCACAGTTTCCGCTGTCAGTTGTTGTTGACAGTTAATCTGTGGATTATCAGAAAGCTTCCATGAGACTTTGTTTATAATGTCCGACTACAGTCTTTGGGATCGTCCCGTTGCATAAACAATTACTCATACACTTATCTAATGCATCAAGTACTGGTTGAGAGAAACTTTGGCTTTCTACTTCTTCATATTTATTAAAGAAAATATAAATCTCATCGATAAGCTATGAAGTTTTAAAATAATTGGATGCGTTCTCAAAATACGAAAAGAAGTTTAAAGATTGTTCAAGTTTAAAAATGGTTAGATAAGTGCATTATCAATAGAAAAAACAACTGTAAATTGTTATTGATTTTTTATATCGACAAATAAAATTAATCGAATATTTTTTTTCTTATTTTATTCTAATGTTTGAAAAGATCGTATAATTTGGGCACGATTAGGAGTATACGATCGAACGGTGGGTAATCCATCAAATTTTCTCAAACGGAAACCAACCTTATAATTTCGCTATAAAGTTCAAAATCGATTACAGAAATTTGACATATTTGTATAGCTTAACGTGCTGGCGACTATACATCGTACCAAAGCCAAAAATGTATAAACACGATTTGAATAGTACGGTTGGCAATGCTCGTACGAGCGAGTTAAAAAATTCGAATACGAGATTCGAGTAGTCAGTTGGACTCGCATAAATAGAATCGAGTTAGCGAGTACGAATCGATGCTTCCTAACTCGAGTACCGGAATCGAGTCCAGCGTACTAGAATTAAAATAAATTGGTATTCGAGTAGGAGAGTTCTAAAGCAGGAATCGAGTCTGACTCGAGTAAACCGTACTCGGCACATCGCTAACTTTTTCCCTACATTTTTCCAGCTATCAAATTCAAACAATCGAAATGCAAGAAATTTTTGCAACTCTTGCCAAAATCACCATGAATTAAGCTCTCATTTGAAAAAATATATTTTGTTATTTCAAGATAAGGTAATCAGAAACTGTTTTTTTCATTTCTATACCCGCGTAAGCCTCAAAGCACGTATCTAGTTGGTTACTGAGCAATGAAATTACTATAAAGAACTAGTTTGGCATACTAATTTACTGAGCTTCCTCTTCCTCTTGAAAGTGTCGAGATGTGAAAATAGCGGTTTGGTGTTGTGAAAAAACTTCAGTAATGTAGTGAAATGTTTGAATGTGATTGTTTTCATTCTATGAGCAACTCAAATAACATTTTTATACTCCAAAATTTTCGAACGATTCTGCTGCATTGCGAATGGGTTCAATATACTGCTATTTTTGTAATCTTATGGTTGGTATTTGTGCTCAGGGTTGGTTCTGGTAATCAGGTACTCAACAGGTACTCTAGTGACACAGAAGGGGGTCGTACAAGCATATATAAGATATTCCTGGATCATGGACCCAGTTGTAAAAGTGTTTTGATTGTGTTTAACTGATACCATCAGTGTTCTTAATACTACTTCTATATTCCTACGATTCGTTAGGTAGAATCATGGCAGAAGTTATCATCAAGGTGATCAAGTTTCCTTAGTGTGCGCATATAAGGAGAACAACAGCCTCATCATGGATTGTGGAATTATGATTTGTCTTCCGCCAGCGCAGTAACTGGACTTACATAAAATGTATATATTTGCATGAAAAATTTTTCGACTATGATAAAAATAAAGTATTTCAAAGAAAGAAAAAGTGTGGCTCGAACTTTATGTTGTTAATGAATCAGAAACGTATATTTTTTTGCTTTTAACACATGCTAACAACTTTAATTTTTTTGTATTTTTCAAATATTTCAAAGCTCACGTATTCAAAAATCACTTCATTGTGAGATATTCACCTTACAGATTCTCAAACCGGAACACGTGTTTCGCCATACAGTGGCTTCTTAGGGCGTGTGTAAATTCTTTACAGTATTTGAATTAAAATAAATTCAAAACACAGTGTCAAAGTTATGTTGTGGGTATTGAACAGTTATTTATTCGGATTAGAAATGGTCCACAGTTTCCGCTGTCAGTTGTTGTTGACAGTTAATCTGTGTATTATCAGAAAGCTTCCATGAGACTTTGTTTATAATGTCCGACTACAGTCTTTGGGATCGTCCCGTTGCATAAACAATTACTCATACACTTATCTAATGCATCAAGTACTGGTTGAGAGAAACTTTGGCTTTCTACTTCTTCATATTTATTAAAGAAAATATAAATCTCATCGATAAGCTATGAAGTTTTAAAATAATTGGATGCGTTCTCAAAATACGAAAAGAAGTTTAAAGATTGTATTTTGTTATTTCAAGATAAGGTAATCAGAAACTGTTTTTTTCATTTCTATACCCGCGTAAGCCTCAAAGCACGTATCTAGTTGGTTACTGAGCAATGAAATTACTATAAAGAACTAGTTTGGCATACTAATTTACTGAGCTTCCTCTTCCTCTTGAAAGTGTCGAGGTGTGAAAATAGCGGTTTGGTGTTGTGAAAAAACTTCAGTAATGTAGTGAAATGTTTGAATGTGATTGTTTTCATTCTATGAGCAACTCAAATAACATTTTTATACTCCAAAATTTTCGAACGATTCTGCTGCATTGCGAATGGGTTCAATATACTCCTATTTTTGTAATCTTATGGTTGGTATTTGTGCTCAGGGTTGGTTCTGATAATCAGGTACTCAACAGGTACTCTAGTGACACAGAAGGGGTTGTACAAGCATATATAAGATATTCCTGATCATGGACCCAGTTGTAAAAGTGTTTTGATTGTGTTTAACTGATACCATCAGTGTTCTTATTACTACTTCTATATTCCTACGATTCGTTAGGTAGAATCATGGCAGAAGTTATCATCAAGGTGATCAAGTTTCCTTAGTGTGCTCATATAAGGAGAACAACAGCCTCATCATGGATTGTGGAATTTTGATTTGTCTTCCGCAGCGCAGTAACTGGACTTACATAAAATGTATATATTTGCATGAAAAATTTTTCGACAATGATAAAAATAAAGTATTTCAAAGAAAGAAAAAGTGTGGCTCGAACTTTATGTTGTTAATGAATCAGAAACGTATATTTTTTGCTTTTAACACATGCTAACAACTTGAATTTTTTTGTATTTTTCAAATATTTCAAAGCTTACGTATTCAAAAATCACTTCATTGTGAGATATTCACCTTACAGATTCTCAAACCGAACACGTATTTCGCCATACAGTGGCTTCTTAGGGAGTGTGTAAATTCTTTACAGTATTTGAATTAAAAAAAATTCAAAACACAGTGTCAAAGTTATGTTGTGGGTATTGAACAGTTATTTATTCGGATTAGAAATGGTCCACAGTTTCCGCTGTCAGTTGTTGTTGACAGTTAATCTGTGGATTATCAGAAAGCTTCCGTGAGACTTTGTTTATAATGTCCGACTACAGTCTTCGTGGGATCGTCCCGTTGCACAAACAATTACTCATACACTAATCTGATGCATCAAATACTAGTTAAGAGAAACTTTGGCTTTCTACTTCTTCATATTTATGAAAGAAAATATAAATCTCATCGATAAGCTATGAAATTTTAAAATAATTGGATGCGTTCTCAAAATACGAAAAGAAGTTTAAAGATTGTTCAAGTTTAAAAATGGTTAGATAAGTGCATTATCAATAGAAAAAACAACTGTAAATTGTTATTGATTTTTTATATCGACAAATAGACTTAATCGGATATTTTTTTTTCTTATTTTATTCTAATGTTTGAAAAGATCGTATAATTCGGGCACGATTAGGAATATACGATCGAACGGTGGGTAATCCATCAAATTTTCCCAAACGGAAACCAACCTTATAATTTCGCTATAAAGTTCAAAATCGATTACAGAAATTTGACATATTTGTATAGCTTAACGTGCTGGCGACTATACATCGTACCAAAGCCTAAAATGTATAAACACGATTTGAATAGTACGGTTGGCAATGCTCGTACGAGCGAGTTAAAAAATTCGAATACGAGATTCGAGTAGTCAGTTGGACTCGCATAAATAGAATCGAGTTAGCGAGTACGAACCGATGCTTCCTAACTCGAGTACCGGAATCGAGTCCAGCGTACTCGAATTAAAATAAATTGGTATTCGAGTAGGAGAGTTCTAAAGCAGGAATCGAGTCTGACTCGAGTAAAACGTACTCGGCACATCGCTAACTTTTTCCCTACATTTTTCCAGCTATCAAATTCAAACAATCGAAATGCAAGAAATTTTTGCAACTCTTGCCAAAATCACCATGAATTAAGCTCTCATTTGAAAAAATATATTTTGTTATTTCAAGATAAGGTAATCATAAACTGTTTTTTTCATTTCTATACCCGCGTAAGCCTCAAAGCACGTATCTAGTTGGTTACTGAGCAATGAAATTACTATAAAGAACTAGTTTGGCATACTAATTTACTGAGCTTCCTCTTCCTCTTGAAAGTGTCGAGGTGTGAAAATAGCGGTTTGGTGTTGTGAAAAAACTTCAGTAATGTAGTGAAATGTTTGAATGTGATTGTTTTCATTCTATGATCAACTCAAATAACATTTTTATACTCCAAAATTTTCGAACGATTCTGCTGCATTGCGAATGGGTTCAATATACTGCTATTTTTGTAATCTTATGGTTGGTATTTGTGCTCAGGGTTGGTTCTGGTAATCAGGTACTCAACAGGTACTCTAGTGACACAGAAGGGGGATCATGGACCCAGTTGTAAAAGTGTTTTGATTGTGTTTAACTGATACCATCAGTGTTCTTAATACTACTTCTATATTCCTACGATTCGTTAGGTAGAATCATGGCAGAAGTTATCATCAAGGTGATCAAGTTTCCTTAGTGTGCTCATATAAGGAGAACAACAGCCTCATCATGGATTGTGGAATTTTGATTTGTCTTCCGCCAGCGCAGTAACTGGACTTACATGAAATGTATATATTTGCATGAAAAATTTTTCGACAATGATAAAAATAAAGTATTTCAAAGAAAGAAAAAGTGTGGCTCGAACTTTATGTTGTTAATGAATCAGAAACGTATATTTTTTTGCTTTTAACACATGCTAACAACTTTAATTTTTTGTATTTTTCAAATATTTCAAAGCTCACGTATTCAAAAATTACTTCATTGTGAGATATTCACCTTACAGATTCTCAAACCGGAACACGTGTTTCGCCATACAGTGGCTTCTTAGGGCGTGTGTAAATTCTTTACAGTATTTGAATTAAAAAAAATTCAAAACACAGTGTCAAAGTTATGTTGTGGGTATTGAACAGTTATTTATTCGGATTAGAAATGGTCCACAGTTTCCGCTGTCAGTTGTTGTTGACAGTTAATCTGTGGATTATCAGAAAGCTTCCATGAGACTTTGTTTATAATGTCCGACTACAGTCTTCGTGGGATCGTCCCGTTGCACAAACAATTACTCATACACTAATCTAATGCATCAAGTACTGGTTGTGAGAAACTTTGGCTTTCTATTTCTTCATATTTATTAAAGAAAATATAAATCTCATCGATAAGCTATGAAGTTTTAAAATAATTGGATGCATTCTCAAAATACGAAAAGAAGTTTAAAGATTGTATTTTGTTATTTCAAGATAACATAATCAGAAACTGTTTTTTTCATTTCTATACCGCGTAAGCCTCAAAGCACGTATCTAGTTGGTTACTGAGCAATGAAATTACTATAAAGAACTAGTTGGCATACGAATTTACTGAGCTCCTCTTTCCTCTTGGAAGTGTCGAGATGTGAAAATAGCGGTTTGGTGTGTGAAAAAACTTCAGTAATGTAGTGAAATGTTTGAATGTGATTGTTTTCATTCTATGAGCAACTCAAATAACATTTTATACTCCAAAATTTTCGAACGATTCTGCTGCATTGCGAATGGGTTCAATATACTCCTATTTTTGTAATCTTATGGTTGGTATTTGTGCTCAGGGTTGGTTCTGGTAATCAGGTACTCAACAGTGACACAGAAGGGGGTTGTACAAGCATATATAAGATATTCCTGGATCATGGACCCAGTTGTAAAAGAGTTTTGATTGTGTTTAACTGATACTATCAGTGTTCTTAATACTACTTCTATATTCCTACGATTCGTTAGGTAGAATCATGGCAGAAGTAATCATCAAGGTGATCAAGTTTCCTTAGTGTGCTCATATAAGGAGAACAACAGCCTCATCATGGATTGTGGAATTTTGATTTGTCTTCCGCCAGCGCAGTAACTGGACTTACATAAAATGTATATATTTGCATGAAAAATTTTTCGACAATGATAAAAATAAAGTATTTCAAAGAAAGAAAAAGTGTGGCTCGAACTTATGTTGTTAATGAATCAGAAACGTATATTTTTTGCTTTTAACACATGCTAACAACTTTAATTTTTTGTATTTTTCAAATATTTCAAAGCTTACGTATTCAAAAATAACTTCATTGTGAGATATTCACCTTACAGATTCTCAAACCGGAACACGTGTTTCGCCATACAGTGGCTTCTTAGGGAGTGTGTAAATTCTTTACAGTATTTGAATTAAAAAAAATTCAAAACACAGTGTCAAAGTTATGTTGTGGGTATTGAACAGTTATTTATTCGGATTAGAAATGGTCCACAGTTTCCACTGTCAGTTGTTGTTGACAGTTAATCTGTGGATTATCAGAAAGCTTCCGTGAGACTTTGTTTATAATGTCCGACTACAGTCTTCGTGGGATCGTCCCGTTGCACAAACAATTACTCATACACTAATCTGATGCATCAAATACTAGTTAAGAGAAACTTTGGCTTTCTACTTCTTCATATTTATGAAAGAAAATATAAATCTCATCGATAAGCTATGAAGTTTTAAAATAATTGGATGCGTTCTCAAAATACGAAAAGAAGTTTAAAGATTGTTCAAGTTTAAAAATGGTTAGATAAGTGCATTATCAATAGAAAAAACAACTGTAAATTGTTATTGATTTTTTATATCGACAAATAAAATTAATCGGATATTTTTTTTTTTATTTTATTCTAATGTTTGAAAAGATCTATAATTTGGGAACGATTAGGAATATACGATCGAACGGTGGGTAACCCATCAAATTTTCTCAAACGGAAACCAACCTTATAATTTCGCTATAAAGTTCAAAATCGATTACAGAAATTTGACATATTTATATAGCTTAACGTGCTGGCGACTATACATCGTACCAAGCCAAAAATGTATAAACACGATTTGAATAGTACGGTTGGCAATGCCCGTACGAGCGAGTTAAAAAATTCGAATACGAGACTCGAGTAGTCAGTTGGACTCGCATAAATAGAATCGAGTTAGCGAGTACGAATCGATGCTTCCTAACTCGAGTACCGGAATCGAGTCCAGCGTACTCGAATTAAAATAAATTGGTATTCGAGTAGGAGAGTTCTAAAGCAGGTATCGAGTCTGACTCGAGTAAACCGTACTCGGCACATCGCTAACTTTTTCCCTACATTTTTCCAGCTATCAAATTCACACAATCGAAATGCAAGAAATTTCTTCAACTCTTGCCAAAATCACCATGAATTAAGCTCTCATTTGAAAAAATATATTTGTTATTTCAAGATAAGGTAATCAGAAACTGTTTTTTTCATTTCTATACCCGCGTAAGCCTCAAAGCACGTATCTAGTTGGTTACTGAGCAATGAAATTACTATAAAGAACTAGTTTGGCATACTAATTTACTGAGCTTCCTCTTCCTCTTGAAAGTGTCGAGATGTGAAAATAGCGGTTTGGTGTTGTGAAAAAACTTCAGTAATGTAGTGAAATGTTTGAATGTGATTGTTTTCATTCTATGAGCAACTCAAATAACATTTTATACTCCAAAATTTTCGAACGATTCTGCTGCATTGCGAATGGTTCAATATACTCCTATTTTTGTAATCTCATGGTTGGTATTTGTGCTCAGGGTTGGTTCTGGTAATCAGGTACTCAACAGGTACTCTAGTGACACAGAAGGGGGTTGTACAAGCATATATAAGATATTCCTGGATCACGGACCCAGTTGTAAAAGTGTTTTTGATTGTGTTTAACTGATAGCATAAGTGTTCTTAATACTAGTTCTATATTCCTACGATTCGTTAGGTAGAATCATGGCAGAAGTTATCATCAAGGTGATCAAGTTTCCTTAGTGTGCTCATATAAGGAGAACAACAGCCTCATCATGGATTGTGGAATTTTGATTTGTCTTCCGCCAGCGCAGTAACTGGACTTACATAAAATGTATATATTTGCATGAAAAATTTTTCGACAATGATAAAAATAAAGTATTTCAAAGAAAGAAAAAGTGTGGCTCGAACTTTATGTTGTTAATGAATCAGAAACGTATATTTTTTTGCTTTTAACACATGCTAACAACTTAAATTTTTTTGTATTTTTCAAATATTTCAAAGCTCACGTATTCAAAAATTACTTCATTGTGAGATATTCACCTTACAGATTCTCAAACCGGAACACGTGTTTCGCCATACAGTGGCTTCTTAGGGCGTGTGTAAATTCTTTACAGTATTTGAATTAAAAAAAATTCAAAACACAGTGTCAAAGTTATGTTGTGGGTATTGAACAGTTATTTATTCGGATTAGAAATGGTCCACAGTTTCCGCTGTCAGTTGTTGTTGACAGTTAATCTGTGGATTATCAGAAAACTTCCATGAGACTTTGTTTATAATGTCCGACTACAGTCTTCGTGGGATCGTCCCGTTGCATAAACAATTACTCATACACTTATCTAATGCATCAAGTACTGGTTGAGAGAAACTTTGGCTTTCTACTTCTTCATATTTATTAAAGAAATATAAATCTCATCGATAAGCTATGAAGTTTTAAAATAATTGGATGCGTTCTCAAAATACGAAAAGAAGTTTAAAGATTGTATTTTGTTATTTCAAGATAAGGTAATCAGAAACTGTTTTTTCATTTCTATACCCGCGTAAGCCTCAAAGCACGTATCTAGTTGGTTACTGAGCAATGAAATTACTATAAAGAACTAGTTTGGCATACGAATTTACTGAGCTTCCTCTTCCTCTTGGAAGTGTCGAGATGTGAAAATAGCGGTTTGGTGTTGTGAAAAAACTTCAGTAATGTAGTGAAATGTTTGAATGTGATTGTTTTCATTCTATGAGCAACTCAAATAACATTTTTATACTCCAAAATTTTTGAACGATTCTGCTGCATTGCGAATGGGTTCAATATACTGCTATTTTTGTAATCTTATGGTTGGTATTTGTGCTCAGGGTTGGTTCTGGTAATCAGGTACTCAACAGGTACTCTAGTGACACAGAAGGGGGTTGTACAAGCATATATAAGATATTCCTGGATCATGGACCCAGTTGTAAAAGTGTTTTGATTGTGTTTAACTGATACCATCAGTGTTCTTATTACTACTTCTATATTCCTACGATTCGTTAGGTAGAATCATGGCAGAAGTTATCATCAAGGTGATCAAGTTTCCTTAGTGTGCTCATATAAGGAGAACAACAGCCTCATCATGGATTGTGGAATTTTGATTTGTCTTCCGCCAGCGCAGTAACTGGACTTACATGAAATGTATATATTTGCATGAAAAATTTTTCGACAATGATAAAAATAAAGTATTTCAAAGAAAGAAAAAGTGTGGCTCGAACTTTATGTTGTTAATGAATCAGAAACGTATATTTTTTTGCTTTTAACACATGCTAACAACTTTAATTTTTTTGTATTTTTCAAATATTTCAAAGCTCACGTATTCAAAAATTACTTCATTGTGAGATATTCACCTTACAGATTCTCAAACCGGAACACGTGTTTCGCCATACAGTGGCTTCTTAGGGCGTGTGTAAATTCTTTACAGTATTTGAATTAAAAAAAATTCAAAACACAGTGTCAAAGTTATGTTGTGGTATTGAACAGTTATTTATTCGGATTAGAAATGGTCCACAGTTTCCGCTGTCAGTTGTTGTTGACAGTTAATCTGTCGATTATCAGAAAACTTCCATGAGACTTTGTTCATAATGTCCGACTACAGTCTTCGTGGGATCGTCCCGTTGCATAAACAATTACTCATACACTTATCTAATGCATCAAGTACTGGTTGAGAGAAACTTTGGCTTTCTACTTCTTCATATTTATTAAAGAAAATATAAATCTCATCGATAAGCTATGAAGTTTTAAAATAATTGGATGCGTTCTCAAAATACGAAAAGAAGTTTAAAGATTGTATTTTGTTATTTCAAGATAAGGTAATCAGAAACTGTTTTTTTCATTTCTATACCCGCGTAAGCCTCAAAGCACGTATCTAGTTGGTTACTGAGCAATGAAATTACTATAAAGAACTAGTTTGGCATACGAATTTACTGAGCTTCCTCTTCCTCTTGGAAGTGTCGAGATGTGAAAATAGCGGTTTGGTGTTGTGAAAAAACTTCAGTAATGTAGTGAAATGTTTGAATGTGATTGTTTTCATTCTATGAGCAACTCAAATAACATTTTATACTCCAAAATTTTTGAACGATTCTGCTGCATTGCGAATGGGTTCAATATACTGCTATTTTTGTAATCTTATGGTTGGTATTTGTGCTCAGGGTTGGTTCTGGTAATCAGGTACTCAACAGGTACTCTATGACACAGAAGGGGTTGTACAAGCATATATAAGATATTCCTGGATCATGGACCCAGTTGTAAAAGTGTTTTGATTGTGTTTAACTGATACCATCAGTGTTCTCAATACTACTTCTATATTCCTACGATTCGTTAGGTAGAATCATGGCAGAAGTTATCATCAAGGTGATCAAGTTTCCTTAGTGTGCTCATATAAGGAGAACAACAGCCTCATCATGGATGTGGAATTATGATTTGTCTTCCGCCAGCGCAGTAACTGGACTTATATAAAATGTATATATTTGCATGAAAAATTTTTCGACTATGATAAAAATAAAGTATTTCAAAGGAAGAAAAAGTGTGGCTCGAACTTTATGTTGTTAATGAATCAGAAACGTATATTTTTTTGCTTTGAACACATGCTAACAACTTTAATTTTTTTGTATTTTTCAAATATTTCAAAGCTCACGTATTCAAAAATTACTTCATTGTGAGATATTCACCTTACAGATTCTCAAACCGGAACACGTGTTTCGCCATACAGTGGCTTCTTAGGGCGTGTGTAAATTCTTTACAGTATTTGAATTAAAAAAAATTCAAAACACAGTGTCAAAGTTATGTTGTGGGTATTGAACAGTTATTTATTCGGATTAGAAATGGTCCACAGTTTCCGCTGTCAGTTGTTGTTGACAGTTAATCTGTGGATTATCAGAAAACTTCCATGAGACTTTGTTTATAATGTCCGACTACAGTCTTCGTGGGATCGTCCCGTTGCATAAACAATTACTCATACACTTATCTAATGCATCAAGTACTGGTTGAGAGAAACTTTGGCTTTCTACTTCTTCATATTTATTAAGAAAAATATAATCTCATCGATAAGCTATGAAGTTTTAAAATATTGGATGCGTTCTCAAATACGAAAAAAGTTTAAAGATTGTATTTGTTATTTCAAGATAAGGTAATCAGAAACTGTTTTTTTTCATTTCTATACCCGCGTAAGCCTCAAAGCACGTATCTAGTTGGTTACTGAGCAATGAAATTACTATAAAGAACTAGTTTGGCATACGAATTTACTGAGCTTCTCTTCCTCTTGAAGTGTCGAGATGTGAAAATAGCGGTTTGGTGTTGTGAAAAAACTTCAGTAATGTAGTGAAATGTTTGAATGTGATTGTTTTCATTCTATGAGCAACTCAAATAACATTTTTATACTCCAAAATTTTTGAACGATTCTGCTACATTGCGAATGGGTTCAATATACTGCTATTTTTGTAATCTTATGGTTGGTATTTGTGCTCAGGGTTGGTTCTGGTAATCAGGTACTCAACAGTACTCAAGTGACACAGAAGGGGGTTGTACAAGCATATATAAGATATTCCTGGATCATGGACCCAGTTGTAAAAGTGTTTTGATTGTGTTTAACTGATACCATCAGTGTTCTCAATACTACTTCTATATTCCTACGATTCGTTAGGTAGAATCATGGCAGAAGTTATCATCAAGGTGATCAAGTTTCCTTAGTGTGCTCATATAAGGAGAACAACAGCCTCATCATGGATTGTGGAATTATGATTTGTCTTCCGCCAGCGCAGTAACTGGACTTATATAAAATGTATATATTTGCATGAAAAATTTTTCGACTATGATAAAAATAAAGTATTTCAAAGAAGAAAAAGTGTGGCTCGAACTTT
Source organism: Leptinotarsa decemlineata (assembly GCF_025532065.1). Lineage (NCBI taxonomy): Eukaryota > Metazoa > Arthropoda > Insecta > Coleoptera > Chrysomelidae > Leptinotarsa > Leptinotarsa decemlineata. The sequence goes on from NW_027412698.1 coordinate 4,661,888, forward strand.
ATGTTGTTAATGAATCAGAAACGTATATTTTTTTGCTTTGAACACATGCTAACAACTTTAATTTTTTTGTATTTTTCAAATATTTCAAAGCTCACGTATTCAAAAATTACTTCATTGTGAGATATTCACCTTACAGATTCTCAAACCGGAACACGTGTTTCGCCATACAGTGGCTTCTTAGGGCGTGTGTAAATTCTTTACAGTATTTGAATTGAAAAAAATTCAAAACACAGTGTCAAAGTTATGTTGTGGGTATTGAACAGTTATTTATTCGGATTAGAAATGGTCCACAGTTTCCGCTGTCAGTTGTTGTTGACAGTTAATCTGTGGATTATCAGAAAGCTTCCGTGAGACTTTGTTTATAATGTCCGACTACAGTCTTCGTGGATCGTCCCGTTGCACAAACAATTACTCATACACTAATCTGATGCATCAAATACTAGTTAAGAGAAACTTTGGCTTTCTACTTCTTCATATTTATGAAAGAAAATATAAATCTCATCGATAAGCTATGAAGTTTTGAAATAATTGGATGCGTTCTCAAAATACGAAAAGAAGTTTAAAGATTGTTCAAGTTTAAAAATGGTTAGATAAGTGCATTATCAATAAAAAAAACAACTGTAAATTGTTATTGATTTTTTATATCGACAAATAAAATTAATCGGATATTTTTTTTCTTATTTATTCTAATGTTTGAAAAGATCGTATAATTTGGGAACGATTAGGAATATACGATCGAACGGTGGGTAACCCTTCAAATTTTCTCAAACGGAAACCAACCTTATAATTTCGCTATAAAGTTCAAAATCGATTACAGAAATTTGACATATTTATATAGCTTAACGTGCTGGCGACTATACATCGTACCAGAGCCAAAAATGTATAAACACGATTTGAATAGTACGGTTGGCAATGTCCGTACGAGCGAGTTAAAAAATTCGAGTTCGAGACTCGAGTAGTCAGTTGGACTCGCATAAATAAATCGAGTTAGCGAGTACGAATCGATGCTTCCTAACTCGAGTACCGGAATCGAGTCCAGCGTACTCGAATTAAAATAAATTGGTATTCGAGTAGGAGAGTTCTAAAGCAGGAATCGAGTCATGACTCGAGTAAACCGTACTCGGCACATCGCTAACTTTTTCCCTACATTTTTCCAGCTATCAAATTCACACAATCGAAATGCAAGAAATTTTCTTCAACTATTGCCAAAATCACCATGAATTAAGCTCTCATTTGAAAAAATATATTTTGTTATTTCAAGATAAGGTAATCAGAAACTGTTTTTTTCATTTCTATACCCGCGTAAGCCTCAAAGCACGTATCTAGTTGGTTACTGAGCAATGAAATTACTATAAAGAACTAGTTTGGCATACTAATTTACTGAGCTTCCTCTTCCTCTTGAAAGTGTCGAGTGTGAAAATAGCGGTTTGGTGTTGTGAAAAAACTTCAGTAATGTAGTGAAATGTTTGAATGTGATTGTTTTCATTCTATGAGCAACTCAAATAACATTTTTATACTCCAAAATTTTCGAACGATTCTGCTGCATTGCGAATGGGTTCAATATACTCCTATTTTGGTAATCTTATGGTTGGTATTGTGCTCAGGGTTGGTTCTGGTAATCAGGTACTCAACAGGTACTCTAGTGACACAGAAGGGGGTTGTACAAGCATATATAAGATATTCCTGGATCATGGACCCAGTTGTAAAAGTGTTTTGATTGTGTTTAACTGATACCATCAGTGTTCTTATTACTACTTCTATATTCCTACGATTCGTTAGGTAGAATCATGGCAGAAGTTATCATAAAGGTGATCAAGTTTCCTTAGTGTGCTCATATAAGGAGAACAACAGCCTCATCATGGATTGTGGAATTATGATTTGTCTTCCGCCAGCGCAGTAACTGGACTTATATAAAATGTATATATTTGCATGAAAAATTTTCGACTATGATAAAAATAAAGTATTTCAAAGGAAGAAAAAGTGTGGCTCGAACTTTATGTTGTTAATGAATCAGAAACGTATATTTTTTTGCTTTTAACACATGCTAACAACTTAAATTTTTTTGTATTTTTCAAATATTTCAAAGCTCACGTATTCAAAAATCACTTCATTGTGAGATATCCACTTTACAGATTCTCAAACCGGAACACGTGTTTTCGCCATACAGTGGCTTCTTAGGGCGTGTGTAAATTCTTTACAGTATTTGAATTGAAAAAAATTCAAAACACAGTGTCAAAGTTATGTTGTGGTATTGAACAGTTATTTATTTGGATTAGAAATGGTCCACAGTTTTCCGCTGTCAGTTGTTGTTGACAGTTAATCTGTGGATTATCAGAAAACTTCCATGAGACTTTGTTTATAATGTCCGACTACAGTCTTCGTGGGATCGTCCCGTTGCATAAACAATTACTCATACACTTATCTAATGCATCAAGTACTGGTTGAGAGAAACTTTGGCTTTCTACTTCTTCATATTTATTAAAGAAAATATAAATCTCATCGATAAGCTATGAAGTTTTAAAATAATTGGATGCGTTCTCAAAATACGAAAAGAAGTTTAAAGATTGTATTTGTTATTCAAGATAAGGTAATCAGAAACTGTTTTTTCATTTCTATACCCGCGTAAGCCTCAAGCACGTATCTAGTGTTACGAGCAATGAAATTACTATAAAGAACTAGTTTGGCATACGAATTTACTGAGCTTCCTCTTCCTCTTGGAATTGTCGAGATGTGAAAATAGCGGTTTGGTGTTGTGAAAAAACTTCAGTAATGTAGTGAAAAGTTTGAATGTGATTGTTTTCATTCTATGAGCAACTCAAATAACAT